>NC_068287.1:11500821-11800821 GCF_025860055.1 Xyrauchen texanus | reverse complement strand
GCCACCCATCCCACAAAATACTGGATTGTCCTGTATTTAAATATAAAATGATGCATCCCATATTGAATCAATACGGGATGGGATTTGTCATGTGTTTAACCCTTGTGTGGTGTTCATGTTCCGTATCGTTCCCACCATGGTCAGCTTCCTCTTTAGGAGCTCCTGTCCCAGCTTGTGCGAGGTAAAACAATTGTTGCATGTGATGTTGTGTCCATTGAGTCCCTGAGTCATGACCAGGACAACTCTCATTCCTTGATTTTTCTCAGGGGCTCCTCCATCAGGTTTCCCTGTGTAGACTTGTAAGTTCCAAGCATATGAGGAAGTGGCATCACAGGCAGTCCAGATCTTTATACCATATTTTGCAGGTTTAGATACAGGTTTAGATATACTGCCTAAAGGGGCAGCAGCCCCTAAATGGCATCAGCTGCTCATCAATGGTGACATTAGGCCCAGGGTTGTAAAACAGGGGGAGGCGGTGCACCCACTTGTCCCACACTGTCCTGATGGCAGCTAGCTTGTCTCCCTTCTGTGGAGCTGGTCTGTCATCTCGGTTATCATAACGGATCATCCTGGAAATTATGTGGAAGTTTTCCAGAGACATTGTTCCATGGAAAAGTTATCTGCCAGTTTCTGCATCCCACAGGGATTCTGTGGATTCCCCTTTGGACCGGAAAACTCCAGCAAGGATAAGAACCCCAAAGTAGGCATGTAAATGGGTTTGGTCCATCTCCTTCCACCTCTCTTATTGTGTCCCACCCCCAATTTGCAGCTGGGATAGAGTATGAGAAAAAAAAGATTGGTTCCCGCAAGGCAGAGGGTAAAATGTGCGGGAATGTGAGAGCAGCCGGTGTTGGTGCTTGAATTTTGTTGCAACCTTGTGCGGGAACGGCAGGGGCAGAAACACAAAACTCACACTTACTTACACTTACACTCACTCACTCACTCACTCACTCACTCACTCAATCTCACACACACACACACACACACACACACACACACACACACACACACACGTTGTGTTTCCATGTTTTATGGGGACTTTCCATAGACATAATGGTTTTTATACTGTACAAACTTTATATTCTATCCCCTAAACCTAACCCTACCCCTAAACCTAACCCTCACAGAAAACTTTCTGCATTTTTACATTTTCAAAAAACATAATTTAGTATGATTTATAAGCTGTTTTCCTCATGGGGACCGACAAAATGTCCCCACAAGGTCAAAAATTTCGGGTTTTACTATCCTTATGGGGACATTTGGTCCCCACAAAGTGATAAATACACGCTCACACACACACACACATATACTAACAGCAGACCCAGACAGAAGGAGGACAGAGTGAAGGTACATAGGACCTACACTTTCCACTCTTTTATTAGCCCCGGGTCCAGTGGACCCAAACATCCCGTATGTAATATAAATGTGCAGGGGGGTGTATGGTGTGTTGTCATTGAAAATGTGTTCAGAAATATGTTCCTCACAGAAAATGAGCCATGGCCAATGAGTCTGAGTTTGAAAAAATTATTAATCGTGTAATTTTTCTTTCATAAAAAAATTTAAACGGGTCCCACAGACCACACCATACAAGGGTTAAGCTGGTCAGATGGCGTCACGGTGAAATCGTTCCAGATTGCCAATTTAACATTGATATAAGTTAGAAAATTTGGATACGGTGGGTAAGGGACCATCTGAAATGTTCACACATTGTGCTAAAAAGTGCTAATACTGTGGAGGGTGTGGTAAGGGACCATCTGAAAAGTCCACAAATGGTTGTAAAACTGTGTTTTTTTTATAAATATATAAATGTTCAATAAGATAAAACAATGTATGAATATAATCATAAAGACAAGTACAGCTGAAGGTAAAAAATAAACAAATAAAATAAATATAATTATTAAAATTATTAATATGTATAAACCATGCAAAATGTATACATAAAAGAGACAAATAGGACAAATAATCAAAGAAATTAAAATAAATATATTTTTAACATATAATTTGTAATTTTTTTTTATAAGTCATGGGTCAGGAAAGTTCTCATTTTAGCATATAAGAAAGGACATACCATTTTTATTAATAATGTATATTAACTAAAATAACGCATATTAACACATTTATTGCTAAAAATTCAGTGTCCCTTATTTTAAAAGTTCAAGAGTGGCAACCCTAAATGTATGCCACATCCACACCAATCTGTATCTTCACCGCAAATGGAGACATTTGAAAATGCTTTCTATAATCGCATACTTTGGAAAATGATTATATTAGAAACCTGAAAACAGTTTTCAAACAAAAATGGATTTGTGTGGATGTGGAAAGTCACTTTGAGACTTTCTATCTCAAAAAGTTGGTTTTATTCGAAATGAGAACTTTCAAAATTTCACAACATCGAATTTATACATCTCTCCCTCTGCAGGACCAGTTATCAGCTGACATGTACAACTTTGTGGCCAAAGAAATAGACTATGCAAACTACTTTCAAATGGCAAGTACTTCTGCACACTGCTAAAGGTGAAGTGTGTAATTTCTCTGCCACTTGCGGCACCAAACAGAATTGCAAAAATCAAATCGCAATTCCGTTGCTAGTGGTGCAGAAACTACATTCTTTACCTTTAAAACCACTCTTAAAAGAGCATGCAATGCTACATGACCAATTAAATCAATAAGATACTGTAATGAAATGTTGCGAGAACCATTACATCATGCGTGTCCTCTTATTCCTCTTCCTGTAGCTCATAGAGGTTCAGGCGGAGTACCACCGGAAGTCTCTGGAGATTCTGCAGAGTGTGCTGCCACAGATCAAAGCTCACCAAGGTGAGGCTCTCCTCCTCCACATTATAGTTTGTGATCACACAAATTGGGTTCAGTTGTGTCTTTCATCTGCCTGTGTGGGTCTGTCAGTAGACATCTTTCTATTGTTTTGAATTTAGTTTGAACCGACTCAAAAAAGGTGCATTTTAATGTGCATGTGTTATTAACGTTAGTCATGATGTGTTCCAGAGGCCTGGATAGAGAAGCCGTCATATGGAAAGCCTTTAGAGGAACATCTGGCCATCAGTGGCAGGGAGATCGCCTTCCCCATCGAGGCGTGCGTCACCATGCTGCTAGAATGTGGCATGGAGGAAGAGGTGCGAGACTGCAGAGAAATCACAGCATGCCATATTTATACCTGTAAACAGGTTTCCCATTTGTTCTTACAAATTGCGGGGCAGGTCCAAATTATTGACTGTTGTAAACAGCATTATGTCACAGATGCTGTCCGTAGACATTAAAGGAATAGTTCACCCAAAAATAAAATTATGCCATAATTTACGTCATCATTTGTTTCCAAACTGTAACACGTTCTTGACTCCCCAGAAATGAGAAAGCAGGAGCCAACAGATTTCCACCTTCTCTGGTCTATTATTTACTTTTCAGTGATACACCAAAATGTTCATGCAGCTTGTGCATCATTTTCCTAGTCTTCTGAAGGCACATGTTCATGCTAGAACTTGCGCTGTTTTGAGCTAAATAACGCAAAAAAACATTAAAAACTAACAAGTATCCCCGTTTACATTAATCTTGCACAAACACTTGATTTTAACATTTACCCTGTCGAGTGCCATGCAAAGCATGCTGGGATATAGAAATGCCCTGCCCAGTTTCAGTTAAATTTAAGTTCCTTTAAATTTAAAGAGACAAGCTAATTAAACTCAAAACATTAAACGTGTCCATTTCATGAACTCGAAAGAAAGAGAATCTTCTAAATATTCTTTGTTGTTCATTTATTGGAACAAATTTGATTCATTCATTTTTTTCCCAACTTAACACAATTGGTTATTTTGAGCATTAGGATTGACAGAATCACATGGGCTATTTTTATTATATTTTTGAATCATTTTTGAAGCTTTAAAGATATAGTTCACCCAAAAATTATATCATTTACTCACCCTCATGCCATCTCAAAATCACTTTCTTCTGCGGAATAAAAACAAAGATATTTTAAAGTTTTTGTCCATGCAATGTATGTCAACGGGTCCAAAACTTTCAAGCTCCAAAAAGACATTAAGGCAGCATAAAGGTAATCCATACGACTAGAGTGGTTTAATCCATTTCTTCTGAAGTAATATGATTAGTTTTTGGTTAGAAACTGTCCAAAATGTCATCTTTTTTCACTATAAATCATGACATCCAGTCTGATTGGAACATAATGTAGACTTCAAGATGGTGATACTTTGACGCTGCACGCATTTGCTAAGTACTCAATTACTATATACAATACAATATTGCTATAAATCAGTAATTGATGAGAATTCAAATTTTTGGGTGAACGCCTCCACGTCTGAGACCGTCAATCCATGCACCTTATCACATGGCTTGTTGAGCGTGTTACCGCAGAGACATAGCACGTGTGGAGGCTTCACGCTATTCTCCATGGCATCCAAGCACAACTCACCACACGCCCCACCGAGAGCGAACCCCTTTATAGTGAACATGTGGAGGTTACACCATGTGACTGTACCCTTCTGGTACAGTCTGGTTACATTAGATTTTTAGGACATTTATAGCCAAATAATCCAAATTTACACTTTCCGTCACTATTAGGGTTTATTCCGAGTGGCCCCTTCGGCCTCGAAGCTGAAGAAGCTGAAAGCATCGCTGGACTGCGGGGTTCTTGATGTGCAGGAATACTCAGCCGACCCGCATGCCATCGCAGGTGAGCATCTGTGCATCCATTCTCTCTCTCCTCTTAGAATGTAAAAGTGTTCACTGTTTAATGCACACTGTCTTTTTTGCAGCTACAAAGGGTCAGACCCCAAGGCAGTTCCCATTAAATTCTGTCCCAGGTTAATTTGATCTCATTATAGTGGGGCTGTAACACGACCCAGTGCCACCTGGTATGGGGCCCACAGCCGATAGGCAGTGCATGCTGATTGTGCTTTTGACAGCTCATTTATCTGTCAGGCTTTCCTTTTCTCATTTGCATTACAATTTAAGATTTTTAAAAGGATAGTTTACCCAAAAATGTAAATTCATCATTTGCTTACCCTTATGTTGTTTCAAATCATATGACTTTTCTTAGTTTCATAAGGCAGAATGTTAGGGACTGAGAACCTCAGTTTCCATTCACTTTCATTGTCTAGGAAAGATCCGCTGCATCAACCGTCTTCAAAATGTATCTTCTTGTTTTCTAAGGAATAAAGAACGTCATTTATGCGTAAATAATTACATAATATTAAGTTTTAACTTACCCTTTAAGTCTCAAACTGGGGAATATAAGAGTCATGTTTTTTAATCCTAGTGTGTTTGAACCCTGGGCACCTCTCACCTGTTGAGCATGGGGACATATTGACATTTTTTGTGAACTGATGGGACCCCAGAACACCTCATTACACTGGGGCTGTCTGTGATCACCCTAGTTCTCATGCTGTAATCTCATCTTCCATCACGTTCCTGCATCTTTAACTCTATCCTTACCGACTGACATCTACACTTCGTCCTCTGCTTCCCTCAGGGGCATTGAAGTCTTATCTTCGTGAACTTCCCGAACCTCTAATGACCTTTGAACTCTATGATGAGTGGATTCAGGCCTCAAAGTGAGTAGCGGTGGCCTAACACACATTCCATTGCCCTTTTTCCTGAGCCATTTTCATATTGTTGTGAGACTTAAGGTCTGTTCCAAAACCCCAGTGAGCTGCTTGGTATACAGCATTTAAAGAGATGACAAATAAAAAAAAATACACTGATGAGCCACAACATTAAAAGTGAATAACATTGAATATATCGTTATAATGGCACCTGTCAATGGGTGGGATATATTAGGCAGCAAGTGAACAGTCAATTTTTGAATTTCATGTGTTGGAAGCAGGAAAAATGAGCAAGCGTAAGGATCTGAGAGACTTTGACAAGGGCTAAACTTTGATGGATAGACGACTGGGTCAGATCATCTTCAAAACGGCAGGTCTTGCATGTGACTCTGAAAAACAGTGATACTCTGCTCATCTGTCAAGGACGTCCGTCTAGTGCATGTTTACGTAAGAAAACAATAGAAACACAATGCAGAAATGCAAAAGCTGTGCAATGTGAATGCCCCATTAGAAGGTAGCAGCATATACATTTACATTAAATTTACATTTATGCATTTGGCAGATGCTTTTATCCAAAGCGACTTACAGTGCCCTTATTAAAGGGCCAATCCCCCCGGAGCAACCTGGAGTTAAGTGCCTCGGTCAATGACACAATGGTGGTTGCTGTGGGGATCGAACCGTCAACCTTCTGCATAACAGTTTAGTGACTGTTATGCATACTCCATTTCCACTCGGCACCACTCATATACTCACGTCTGGAACGATGTGAACAAAGACAAGCAGAGTGATACAAATAATGAAGTGTACCAGTGCTGTTATACTATGTATCAGCACTCTTGGAATGCTGCTTACCAATCAAATTTAAGGACCAGAACTACAGTAACGGTTATATCATGGCCAATACTTTATATCATGAAATTGGGATTATATTCAAACAAAGCTTCCATTTAATTAAACAGCTTTATACAATTTGATTGTGCAATTTTATGTAGAGTGTCAATTTCTCTGAATATTTGGCAAATCTTTACTCTTAGCCAATATGACAAGGCTGTATTTGGAGTTAACTCTGGGTCTATATGGGTCATGAGTCCACCAACCTGAGTCACTTCAGTCAAGCTCACTGAAATATTGATAATATACAGGGACAATCCCCCCAGAGCAACCTGGAGTTAAGTGCCTTGCTCAAGGACACCATGGTGGTGGCTGTGGGGATCGATCCGTCAACCTTTTGCATAACAGTTTAGTGCTTTAGCCCACTACACCACCACCACTCCATGTGAGCATATTTATACAGTAGAATACAAGGCAGCTTACTAAGCTTTGGAACAGAGTTATTATCTACATAAAAACCAGCAGTATATTCAGAGACCAAATTGCATATCTCCCTGTATCCTTCTCTAGTATTCAAGATACAGATAAAAGGCTCCAAAACCTGATGTCTACATGTGAGAAACTACCTGCAGACAATTTGAACAACTTCAGGTATGTGGTACCTGTTAGTCACTGGATGCTTACTGAGGGAAAACAGAGACAGAAAGAAACACGTTCCAGACAAAATTGCAAGACTCCGTTTCCACTCGGCACCACTCATATACTCGCGTCTGGAACGATGTGAACAAAGACAAGCAGAGTGATACAAATAATAAAGTGTACCAGTGCTGTTATACTATGTAATTTAAGGCATGCTGTTATACTATCAAATTTAAGGACCAGAACTACAGTAACGGTTATATCATGGCCAATACTTTATATCATGAAATTGGGATTATATTCAAACAAAGCTTCCATTTAATTAAACAGCTTTATACAAATTGATTGTGCAATTTTACGTACAGTGTCAATTTCTCTGAACATTCGGCAAATATTTACTCCTAGCCAATATGACAAGGCTGTATTTGGAGTTAACTCTGGGTCTATATGGGTCATGAGTCCACCAACCTCAGTCACTTCAGTCAAGCTCACTGAAATATTGATAATATACAGCAACAGAAGAGATCATGTAAAAGTGAATGTCGCAGCTGAAACCCTTTTGTCAAAGCTGAGACTGAAATTGAAGATATATTTCTTTCCTTTTCTCAACAGATATTTAATCAAATTCTTAGCCAAACTCACAGAGCATCAGGACGCAAATAAAATGACACCAGGTAATATTGCAATAGTTCTCGGACCCAACCTGCTGTGGACACATTCAGAGGGGTGAGTGCATTCCCTCCTTTGCCTTAACACTCACATTTATGTGGGGAGCAGCTAGAAATTAACTTTTTTTTTAAGGGTGATATTTGTCCCCTGGAAATGATGTTCAGGTGCATTTGTGCATTTATGAAACCATTTTTATCCTTATGAATGCATATAATGAGTCATACATGTCAAATACTCAGTACTTAATACTTACTGAACAATTAAGGCTGTAATGTATAAAATAGAAACAATATCAAATACAAAAATAGCTGTAAATAATGGACAAGATATCATAACACAATAAACCTTATGCTACAATATATTTAAAATAATTGGTCAGCCCCTATATGATAATAAATAGTTCTCTACTGTCTAGTATATTTTGATTTTATTACTGTTTTGGAATTTGGGAATGTTGTTTCCCTACAATTCTTTAACAGAGCTGATTTTTATTTGTTTGTTTTTTTTTAAGAAAAAAAAAACTTTATATTAATTGCACATTTTACAACACTTCTGAGACAGTTGATACATACACCGATCAGCCACAACATTAAAACCGCCTGCCTAATATTGTGTAGGTCACCCTCGTGCCACCAAAACAGCACCAACCCACATCTCAGAACATCATTGTAAGAATAGCATACAGAGTGGTTATCTGAGTTACCATAGACTTTGGCAGTTCAAACCAGTCCAGCCGTTCTCTGTTGAACTCTCTCATCAACTAGGCATTTCCGTCCACAGAACTGCCGCTCACTGGATGCTTTTTGTTTTTTGGCACTCAATTGTGGTGAGAAGAATAGCATCTCCGACTGCTATTCTGAGATGTGGGTTGGTGCTGTTTTGGTGACATGAGGGGGACCTACACAATATTAGGCAGGTGGTTTTAATGTTGTGGCTGATCGGTGTATATTTGAGAGCCTCAGGTCACTACAGTGTCTGCAGTGGCACTAAACCTATAACTTGAATTTTATGAAATCAATAAAATGTCACTGATTCTTTAGACATGTGACAAAACAAGTCCAACAACTTTACCTACCATTAGTTTTTGAAAAAGCACAATTTTCTCTTTGAGACTAATCAGTGATGATCACTAGAATGATCTTAAGTGATAGTTTAGCCACAAATTTAAATTCTGTCATAATTTACTCACCCTCATACCATCCCAAGCTATCTTTATTCTGCTGAACACAAACAAAGATATTTTAAATAATATTTCAGCTCTATAGGTCCATACAATGCAAGTGAATGAGGGCCAGAATTTTGAAGGTCCAAAAAGCCCATAAAAGCAGCAAGTAATCCATAAGACTCCAGTGGTGAAATCCATGTCTTCAGAATCGATATGAAAGGTGTGGGTGAGAAACAGATAAATATTTAAGACCTTTTTTTTACTATAAATCTCCACTTTAACTTTTTTATTTTTTGGCGATACGCATTCTTTGTGCATATTGGGCAGGAAGGATAATTTAGAGTAAAAAAGTACATTAAAACCTACCTATCATACTGATTCTGAATATATGTATGTAAACACGTGTGGATTACTGGTATGCTTCCTATCTATGATTTTGTTTTGTTTTTTAAGATTTTTTGGATCATTGTTCTCTCTATTTTATCAAAATTATGGAATTACATCATCACTCACAACTCTTTAAACCACCTGTCCTCAGACCATAATAATACAGAAATTTACTACAGGGGCATTTCCATTTAAAACATCTGGGTCTGGGATATTTTGCGCCAAACCCTGAATATTTCTGAGCCCAGTACACTGTAAAAAGTGGGACTGTAAATATGTTTCTTAATAAGAGTTATTTCTACCTGACTTGACCCTTAAAATTATTTTGTTCTGTTTGTATAACCTAATATAGGAAGGTTGATTTAGTCATATTACTTAAAATTTGACTTGAATAAAACCAGTTAATTCAAAAGTTACGGCACAAAGCTCATTTTTTTAGGTAACTGACAAAAAAAAAGTTTTAGCGTAGCATCAAATTCTACCAGCATCTTAACGTATCTTTGTGTTTTTATTATGAGATATGAAATGTGTAGATTAAATGGGTCATAATCTCCACAGGAACATAACAGAAATGATGACCACTGTATCCCTGCAAATTGTTGGCATCGTTGAGCCGATAATTCAACATGCTGACTGGTTCTTCCCTGGAGGTTAGATAGAAAGGGATATGAAAACATATATACACACTGCAAGCTCTCCCATGAGATTTGCACTCATTTTTCTTGGCTATTCTTAGATATTGAGTTCAACCTGACAGGGAGCTACGGAAGCCCTGTGCACACCAACCACAACTCCAACTACAGCTCCATGCCCTCTCCAGACATGGACCAATCAGATCGCAAGCAGCAGCATGACCAGGGCCGACGCCCACTCAGCGTTGCTACTGACAACATGATGCTGGAATTCTACAAGAAGGATGGGTGAGTTGTTCTGTACTTGTTGGCCGTCACTCTATCCCTCCCACACTCTTCCATTCCCTTACAGCATTCTTACTTGTTTTTAAGGAAGTCTTACAGTATTTCAAGCTAAAATGAAAATTCTGTCAACATTTACTCACTCTCATGTTCCATGTAAAACAAAAGGTGACTGGGAATGTCAAGCTTGAAAATTACAAAAAAAGCACCAATAATGTATCATGACAGTGGTCCATACAACTTGTGTGCTATTTTTCAAGTCTCTGAAGCTGTATGATAGTTTCACGCTCTGATAGTTTGTGTGAGGAACAGATGGAAATTTAAGTCCTTATTCACTGAGAAATGTCCCCTCTGCTGCAGCTGAAAATATGGCCTATTTTGATGCATCATGAGACTTGCATTTAACGTCAATGGCATCAACGGTCAATACAATTTTGTAGTGTATTTCAGAGCAGTACGGGAACATTATGACTGTATAATGACTTAAATTTGAGTTTGTTCCTCACGCAAGGCTATCACATGTCTTCAGAAGACTTGGAAAATAGTCATATGGACAACTTTCATTACACTTTATTGGTGATTTTTTTGTCAGTCTACATTCACTTTTATTACAAGGTAAAGAGCTACCAAATATGTTTAAAAATGAGAATGTCTTTTGAGTTTGGAACAAACTAATAGTGAGTAAATGATGAAAGAATTTATTCCTTTAAATTAAATGTCACTGTTCTCATTGTACTAACTGCCCATTACCGGCAGGGCTCGACAGGGCTGCTTAAATCAATTAGAGGTGGAGGACCAGACAGCGGTAGATAGCTAATGTGTTCGGCAAGTGATTCACTTAGACTGGGGTGTCAATCACATCCTTATCCAATGACCTTCCAGCATCATTTGTTCTCAGTAGGAGTCAGCTGACTCCCACAAACTGCTCTCTATTTAAACAGAGCTAGTTTCAGGCTTATGGGTTACCAGGGTCTCTATGGCAACATGGATGGAGTGTTGAAGGAGGGCCGCAGCTCGCTTATCATTCACTGAGGGGGCTGGATTTCTGTTGCTATCGGCAAAGACACATGGCAGATGTGCCAGGCTCTGACTCATGCCACCTGCAATGCTCCAGCAGGTGGGAAAATGCCGCATACAGAGGAGGAGACTGGAGATCCAGACTTCTGTTAATCACAGTCCTAACTCCAGACTCCCTTACAAAAATATTGCGTTCTGGCAAAGACTTGTGGCAAACATTGCCACAGATGTACCACATATTAACTGCAAGGAGCTTATGAGCAATTACCTCTGGCAGAGACACACCCATAGGAAAGAATAAGCACACATGAGATCTCTCAGTTGTTTCTCCTGGACAGCAGCTAGATTACATGGAGAGCAAATTCGCTCAACAAATGTGTATACCTTACATAGTCTCAACCATTTTTTATATAAATTACACAGCAATTAAAATGTATGTTCTCTGTCGGCCTCTCTGGGACTATTGGCTTCGTTCTGCTTGCCCGTGTTTCACCTGCTTGAAAAATGCTTTTCTTCTCTCCCATTGTTCATTGTATTGTAATGTATATTTGCAAATGCAGGAACTGATTTTAGACTTTGTGGCTATATTAGACATCATAGTGCAATGACCAAGAAAATAGCTAATTGCACAGATAGCGCAAACACTCCCACCAGCTCCCACTTGCACTGCGCTTGCACGAATGTTGTGCTTAGAATTAGCACTCTCATTAAAATTCAATAAATCTTAGCGCACAGTCGTTGCACTTAGCGCTGTGTATAGCATGGTCACAGAAACAGAGCCCAGTGACTCAACCAATGGTGTGAGTTTGGAGTTGGACTGTCTGTTTGTCTGATCAAAAAGCATTCGGGAAGGTTGTTTTCGTAGTTCCGTTTGGTGGCGCTAGTAGTAAATTATACACTTCACCTTTAAAGACTCTAGTCAACGTTTTTAGGGTTGATCTGTTGTGTTCAATGGGAGACATAGTGTGTAATTGTTTATGTCCTAAGCACTCTGGGGAAAAGCAATTAAAGTAAATGAGTCTTAATGGTTTCACAGCAAGTAGGAACGCCAGCCTCTCATTTAGGCTGACATGTTCTCACCTCTGAACCTCCCTGATCTCCCAATATCCTGTCAAACTACAGATGTCCCCCACTGCATGCTGCAGACTTCATGTTCAAATGCTCTCCTCCATTCCTCCATCTATTCTTACTCTACTTACTCAACTCACAATTGTATTTTTACATGTGTTTCTTTTAAATTCATTCTTTTATTTTCACTTAAAGCAGCATTAGGAAAATCCAAAGGTACTGTCTCATTTATTTACTAGAGTACATTGACTTTCTTTGTGTTTGGTAACACTTTTTAATAACTTTCTTTAATAAGTCATTAACATTGCTATGTAATTCTTAACACATCAGCCGTTCATGTACTTTCAAGTATGTGTATATATAATATTCTTCAATTAGGGACACTTTTTACTTTCTTAAACAAACTTTAAAAGGATAGTTCACCCAAAAATAATTTAAAAAACTTCTCATCATTTACTCACCCTCATGCCATCATAGATGTGTAAGACTTTCGTCTGCTGAACAAAAACAAAATTTTTTAGAAGAATATTTCAGCTCTGTAGGTCCATACAATGCAAGTGAATGGTGACCATAACTTAGAAGCTCCAAAAATCAAATAAAGGTCACTTTGATAGTAAAAAAATTACTTTAATATTGATCTGTTTCTCACCCACACCTATCATATCACTTCTGAAGATATAGACTTAGTAACTGGAGTCTTATAGATTACTTTTATGCTGCCTTTATGTGCTTTTTGGACCTCTAAAAGGTCTGATCACCATTCACTTGCATTGTATGGACCTACCAAGCTGAAATATTCTCCTAAAAATCTTTTTTTTTTTTTTTTGTGTTCAGTGGAAGAAAGTCATACACATCTGGGATGGCACAAGGGTGAGTAAATGATGCAAGAATTTGTACTTTTCGGTGAACTATTCCTTTAGGTGAATTTTGATATTATGTGTGATAGTAATGAGAAAAATGTAAATAAGCCTTGGACTTGTTATCATAACAAGTTAGCTAGCGCTCAATAACCTTACATTTAGAAAAGTAAAATGAAATGGATTGAAGTGTAAATTTGTAGTAGTAGTAGTAGTAGTAAAAGTAGAAGAGAAATTCTTGCAAATTTATCCTTTCAATCTTTTCTTAAAAATTAAGAAAAAGCAATTAAACAGGCATAATATAAAAAGTTGAAAGCTATTGTAATCTAGCCTTTAAAACTAAAACGATTACAGTTTTTTTGTGACCCACACACACACATACAAGACGAGACAGTCACAATGAGAATCAAAACTGCTTTATTTGCAAAAAGCAGGCGAAGGTACAGTGGGGAAAATCCAGATGGAGAATGGTCGAGGAAAGCGTAGGGTCGAGAGCCGGGGAATCAAGATATAAACAAGGGGACAAATCCGGGAGAGAGAAGTCAAAGGGAGCGTGAGGTCGAAGCCGGGGAATCAATATACAAACAAGACAAGCGAGAGGAAAACACAGGGGAACAAGGGGGGCTGGCAAGCTAAGGGGTAATCGAGAGGAGTACAAAACTAGACGAGACTAGCGGGGGGCGAAGATGCGGGGTAAACTAGAACAATAACCAACACTGGAGGAACGAATGCGTGTGGAATATATAGTGACGAGTGCAGGTGTAAACAATGAACAGGAGTGCAGGTGTAAACAATGACGTGGTGATTGGGACGAGTGCAGGTGGTCATAATGTTCTGGATGAGAGCGGGAAGCGAGCGAGTGCATGTGTGCCCGGGGGATAGTCTACGAGCATGTAAGCTCGTAGGAGCAAAAACGAGCGTGCAAGCTCGAACGAGCAAAATGGGCGTGGAAGCCCGAGGGAGGAAAAAGAGCGTACGAGCTCAAGGGGGCAGAGCGAGGGAGCGGGGTTCGTGACATTTTTAAAGCATTTTTCAGAAAAGTAAAAGAAAGAAAAGTGTATACATTAACTCATAATCTGGTAGCATATTAATCTGATGTACATTGCATACAAACATGGCAAGAGCGGGTTAAAATTTGATATAATGGCTGCTGCACAATTAGAATTTTTCCAGTGCATGCTGGTTTATAACTGTGTGTATATATTATTATAAATATGTCAAATTAACTCTCTCCTGAACATCATGTAAAAAATACATGTTGATCAGAAGACCTCTTCCTGTCTATGTGGACAGACTTAATGTCAATAAGAGATACTAAGCATTAAATAATGTGATGCTTGTTTATATTATAAATAAAGGTTATTATAAAGTGTTTAATACCTGTAAAGTAAATCTAAATGTGTTTGTGTTCTGCACATGGTTACTATCTGTTTTGTTTTTTATGTGGACAGTGTGGGTGTCAGAGTGATGGACACATCTTGGGTGAAGGGCAAGGGTTCCTCTACACTGACACGTAAAGCCTCGTCCACTCCGCCCGGCTCTCCTGCTGACACCCTGATCACAGAGCAGCCCGGCGAGTTTGCAACATCTCCAACCCCCACACCCCCTCCTGCAGACAGGGGCAGGTAAACACACACACTATCCCTGTCACACTGTATCTCTATGTCATGATCATTGCAATATACATATATACACATTTCACATAACTAGTTTGAACTAGTTACATTAATGAATGAAAAGTAGAAGTAATGTTTGACCTCATTGTTTTCCATTCAGCAATTCATTGTTTCATCTCTCGCTTTCCTTGGATTTGCCTATTAATGACATCATTTTCTCTGCTTTTTAAGCTTTCCTTGTTTCACTTTATTTATTTATTTTGCCTTGGGCAATTCCTAAAATGCAGTACATTTTCATGTCCCAATCGTATATGTCTTAATATATTGGATGAAATATATATTTAAATTTTGAAGGGATGATGAGGGAAAATGTTTTTTGTCACGTCCCTAGTGTACCTACTTCTAAAATTCCTGGTGTTTCTTTATTTATTCCTAAATAACTCTAACTTAAAGTCTTTATTTCCATCCGCTTAGACAGCCTAATTATATTGTGTAACTAATCAAGTTATAATTAGGGCTGTCGATTTAGCGTTAATTCAGTGCGGTTAATTATATAAAGAATTATGTATAAAAGAAAATAACGAAATTAATCTTGTCCCCAGACCATAATAAGGAATATTCCTGAGCAATTCAAGCTTATAGTACCTCTTGTTTTCTCCGGGGGGGCAGTAAGCGAAACTTCCGCTGTACAGGGAATGTGCAGCTTCAACAGAGAACAAACCACACAAGAACACGACAGCAGAAAGCAAAAGATGTGCACGCATTCTTGCATTCAAGCACTTATTGGAATACAAATCTAAATGCAGGGATCTCACGACATGTTTTTCTAAGTGTTAAACTACGTTTAACTTGACACAGCCACCTAAAAATTGTGTGTTTACGACCAAAGTGAAGTGCTCCAAAAGCGTCCGTCTGACGCAGGTGTACACTGACGGATCCTTAGGCAAGCCCTTATAATAAATCTCAGACTGTTGAAGAATTCAGTTTGAAAATGGATTGCTGTGAACTGTAGCCCAATGACTGGATTATGTTCAATAATATGGAAATAAACAATATATTGGATTCTAAAGCCAATTTTTGTACTGACTTATAAATGATTTACTCATCTACCACAATAATGTAATGCATTTTAATTAGCTTAATTCTGCTTAATTATTCAAATACAACTATTTAGAATAATTTCACCACAAATATTTATATTATGTGATTAATAGCGGTGAATTCGATTAATTAATTGGTCATTTATTCAAATAAAAATTCAAACCGATTGACAGCCTAAGTTATAATTAATAAAGTTTAAGTGCATGAGCTTGTCCAAAGTATATTTCTGAAAGTCTTATATGTCCTTTGTAAAAAAAATAAAAAACTCTTCCTTAAATTACAATACAAGCAAATCCATCTTATAAATGAGTTGAAAAGGTACTGCATAATAGGAATGACCCCTCAATGAGTGTTTTTACATAAATGTATGCAGTACATAAGTCAGTATATGTCATTTAGTGAGGATAAATTGTCACAATTTTCTACGACTGGTCTCATCAATTGAATGTGAAGAATTCATGCTGTGGCTTACTGTACCATTCATGAAATTTCACTAATCAAATCCATAAGCCCATAATATGTTAGTCATTCATTAATGACTTGCCATGGTTCAGTCATTGCATTATGGGTTTGTGATGGCTGATGATTTGACTGGCTTAGCTCCTCCCCTCTGTGACTCTTTCAGCCAATGAAAGGGTTTTTGTGTCTGTGTTTAACTGCTCTGGGTTTTGGAGACTTGCTTGCTTTCAGTGCTTTCGCTAGATAGGTTATTGTACACGGTAAGAAAAATACATTCCTCTCTGATTTTCACATCAGAGGTTGGGCTTTTACTAAACAATGTATCTTTACTTGGTGCAGTGCGCAGACACAAGGTCATTTTAAGTGTATTTTTATTTTCTTGTTTTAATGCATCGCTGTGCTTTTCTCCTCCAATGGAATCTGAAGTCTTTCCTTGCGCCTCTTTTTCGTTGCTAAGCTTGCTGTTTGTTAAACCTGTTGCTCATTGCCGCGTGCTAAACTGGCTAAATGCTCATATCAGCTTGAGACAAACATGCAAATTTGCAGAAAAAATAGATCCTGGTGGAATTTGTATTATAATTATTGTATAATATTTGAGAGCCACAGCTGGAGCTAAAAATCCACTTTCCTGTTAAGCTGTCATGCGTGTGCACTTGACCAGAGCTCTCTCTCCTGTGTTTGCTCTTTATTTTTTTCAATATCTGCAGCTCAGATGATGTGTCGCCCAATCGGCCGGATTCCTCACATGTCTATGCGTCGCACGTGGAGGAGCGGCCACCCCCTCCTTACCCATCCTCTTCCTCTCACTCCGCCCCTCACCACTTCTACCCCAAACCCCCTCCCTGTGCTCGGCCTGTGGCCCCTGGCCCCGAATCACAGCCTCCCAGCTCCCCACCTCCGCCCCTACGCTGGACCGGCTTCAACCCCCCCCAGCCCCTGCCACCCCCTTCCTCCTCTTCCTCTTCCTCCTCTTCCTCACTCGATATCAACTCCAACCCTAAACCGAGCTGCCTGCACTTCCCCAAACACGGCCCCATGTGTGATGCGCCGCATGCCGCTCTGTCCGACACCAACGCCTCTCCCCTCTACGTTAAAACTCCTCTTGTGCTGACCCGTCACGACATGTGCCTAGGAAACCCCCCTAGCCTACCCTCCTCTGCCCCTCCGCCGTGGGCTGCCTGTCCATGTGCCCGCGAGAGAGGACCCCCCAGGCTGACTAGGTAAATACCACCTGCCTGCGGCCAACAGGGCTCTCCGCACTGTTCGAGCTTTCACCTTAGAGACCTCCATGCTGGCTCCCGCTTTTTATCTTGATTTTTGAACTTTCTTTGTAATGTTATTGCTTTTTCAATCTCATACTGCTGGTTCTGTAACATTGAGGTTGCCTAGCAACTGAGGATGTTACTGGCCTTTAGTTAAAGCGGATCCTTGAAGTTGAAATATATACATGGATGGAGCTGCATATAGTTACATGGATGCTTAAGACAAGGCTATATACACATACTATATATAGACACTTGCTCTGTTCCAAAGCCTAAAATCATGCACTAATGTGACACACTATATTTCCAGTGTTCAGTCATTTGTCTGTCCACACTGAAAGTGAAAATGTTGTGCAATGCATCACTAGTGCAAGTCAGAAGACATTTTATGGGTAACAGTTATGGATGGGGCTACACAGCATGACACCACAGAAATATGCACATACACAGACATTAGCTCTGTTCTTAAGCATGAAACCATGCACTAATGTGACGCAAAGTCTAGGAAATACCGCATATAAATATAAACTAATCTATCCAAAATAAAATATATATTATTTCACCCCATATTTATGTGTGCTATGTATTTTTGTGCTTTTTAGAGTGTCAAGTTGTTAGCTTAGCAACATGCTAATGTTTGACACTAAATCCACTGTTAGCGTCAGTCAAGTCCCTTGTACATGAATGAATGTAAATGACCCCATGGAATGACCCTGTGTTTTCGTATTTCCTATTGAAACAGGAAGTTTGGATTGGACATACTGAAGGGCTTCCCTTACAAAAAATCTAAACTAGCCACAATCTTGCTGCAAATTTCCCTCTCATGAGCATTTTATTCACCGCAAATTTTTGCCAGAAGTTTGTAGCTCTTCGCTGGTAGTGGTGAACCTCCGGCAAACATTTGGCAGCAATGGACAATTCGTCGCGAGTTTGCTGCAAAGATAATATGCATGTGGAAATTATCAGTGGGTAATTTGCTGCAAATTGCATTGAACTTTTGATTTTCATAAGGGTTGACAGTAACACAACCTTGATTTGCTAATTCCTCAGTTGTTGGCAAGGCTCATTCTAAAAAGCTTTTCACTATGCAAAAATTTGGATATGATTGCAAGTACAATAATAATTATTATAAGAATATTTTTGGTCTATAAACTCAAGCGTTTTAAATTTCACTTATACAGGTTTCATTTCTGTTAGGATTCTGCCTTAGTAGCACCTCACCAGGTTTTTGGAACAGAGCAAGAGACATACATTCATTAGTAAAACTTTTCACATGAAATGTAATCATTACATCACATAGTCAAAGTCTTCCCTGTTGAATAGCCATTGTAATTTGAGGACTTTAAAGACGAATGCAATGGCTAAGTATTTTAATTTTCATAAGGCTTCAACAAAATGTATCAAATCAAATTAGAATTTCTAACAAGACTGGCGTATCACATCCTTACGGCCCTAATAATGTAGGCCAAAAATTTAATTGAAGTGGGAATTGTGTATAAGGTTGCTCTGTTTTTAGATCATCAGTCTCCACATTTGTTTGAAAGGTTGCAGGAATGTCAGTGGAATTAAATAACTTCCCAATGCTTGCCACGCACATGCAAAAACCATTGATGTAATAAAGATCAATGTGAGATCTTTATTACGAGTGCTCAGCATCAGCAGGGACAGTATAGCCAGTGGTTCTCAAATGGTGTTGTGATCCAAAAATGATTTGCAGGTCTGTTCTGCTCATACAGAAAATAAGCATGCTGCTTACGAATGTTCATGTACCATGAAATCAACCCCATTCTGTCGAATTACTGACAAGCACAATCTCCAAATGGGTTCACCTGTGCTGCTACAGATAGCTTGTCACACACACTCTATGATAGACTGGTTCTAGTCCCATGGAAACCAGGAAGTAAACACATTCACTTGGAGATACGGGTTTATGTTCTGTGGAAACCAGGAAGTAAACACATTCACTTGGAGATACGGGTTTATGTTCTGTGGAAACCAGAAAGTAAACCTGTTCACCCAGAGATACTGGTTTATGTTCTTTGGAAACCAGGAAGTAAACCCATTCACCCAGAGATACGGGTTTATGTTCTGTGGAAACCAGGAAGTAAACCCGTTCGCCCAGAGATACAGGTTTATGTTCTGTGGAAACCAGGAAGTAAACGCATACACTTGGAGATACAGGTTTATGTTCTGTGGAAACCAGAACGTAAACCCGTTCACCCAGAGACATTGGTTTACATTCTGTGGAAACCAGGAAGTAAATGCGCTCACCCAGAGATACGGGGATACTGGTTTATGTTCTGTGGAAACCAGGAAGTAAACTCGTTCACCCGGAGATACGGGTTTATGTTCTGTGGAAACCAGGAAGTAAACTTGTTCCCCAGGAGATACGGGTTTATGTTCTGTGGAAACCAGGAAGTAAACACGTTCACCCGGAGATATGGGTGTAAAGCAGTTCAATGGAAAGGAGGAGGCGAGAACCGGCCTGGCGAAATAAACAATATTTTAATGATTAACTTAAACAAAAGACAAACAAACACACATGACGGACATGTCCGTAACCGATCTCTCTCTCGTCACACCACCGTCCGCAATCAGCTTTTATCCCTCTCGGAGGCTTAATTAGACTGATAATGGAACGGGTGTGTATAATCACGACCCAGTCCCGCCCTCCGCCCTGTCACGACGGGTTAATGTTCTGTGGAAACCCGGAAGTAAACGCGTTCACCCAGAGATACGGGTTAATGTTCTGTGGAAACCAGGAAGTAAACCTGTTCACCCGGAGATATATATATATATATATATATATATATATATATATATATATATATATATATATATATACATTTTGTTAGAATAGTGTATTTATTTATTTTTCAGAAAATTCTGTCATTTTGCTTCAAGTAAGTTAATCTTTTTAAAGAATGTTTTTACCAGAAAAGAATACAATTATTTTTGCAGTGTAGTTCATGTTAATATTAATAAATGTAAATGTTTTATTTTAAGGACAGTTAATGTTTTGTACAACAAACAATTTTTGTATTGTTGGGTTGCAACCTATGTCCAATGTCAAATGTGTTTCCTGAAGCAAAACTAGTTGAGAACCACTGGTATAGGCCATACTAATTCTGTTAAATGTGTCTTAGAGCAAGACAGGGTGATAGAGCTTCCACCACCCCATCTACACTCATAAGCCTTCATTCAAAATTCCTCAATGCAGGTAACTGCAGCGATTAAGTCATAGATGTGGCGGATTCATTCCAAACACAGTCACATAGATGTAGATACCGCAGATTCATTCTCTGTGTGTCTACACAGATACAGATGTAGAGGACTCATGTGTCCATATGTGCACATAGAAACAGATTTATCTTCCCCAGAGTATACAGAGAGGTGCCTCAATAGAGCTGTCAGGGTGACAAACAAGCTCCACATGCTCAGTTATATTGAAGATGCATGCTGCGTGTGTGTATGTGTGTGTGTGTGTGTTTGCTGTGCAAGGACACTCAATCCCTCTCCTGCTGATGCGGATGAGAAATACACTCTCTGTAAATCCACCTTCACATGTCTTTGAAAAAAAATTCGCACCCACATGAGATCAAATGGGGATTTGATTTTAAATGATGATGGTGGCTGCAGTGAATGTTCAAAATATCCCTTGTGTTAGCTGAGAAATTAGCAACAAAAACAACATCTATTTTGTGTAATCAAGTCCTTTTGGTCCCTATTGGTATAGTAGTGTGCTATATACACCAAGGTTAAGGGTTCAAATCCCAGGGAACACACATGCTGATAAAATATGTTGTTTGAATATACCGTAAGTCACTTTGGATAAAAGCATCTGTTAAATATATAATTTTAAATGATAAAAAAAAAAAAAAATGTGGCCCTACTGAAAAAAAACTAAAAAAACAAACAACTTAAACCAAAGTTTGCTGCTCTGGTCGGATTCCGAGTCTGGCCAAACTGACAAATGCTTTAAACCAGACCAGCCTGACTGTCTTGGCCAGGCTGGGAGACTAGAAAACATTAGCTGGTTTAAGCTGGTTTAGCTGGTCTCCCAGTCTGGCCAGGCTGGTATTTTGCTGGTTTAGACCGTTTCCTAACCTGACCAAGCTGGTGTTTGGCTGGACTCCAAGAATGACCAGCTGGTAGGTGCTGAAAACCCTCTAAAATCAGCAAAACAGACAACCTAAACCAGACTGGGGGACCAGCAAACCACATTAGGCTGGTTTAAGCTTGCCTTTTTTTTCATTCGGGGCATCAAAAGTTGCGCTATTGTTATGTTTCATTGGTTACAATGGGGGAGTGTGAGGGGTTCTTGCACACTGTTTGTCAATGATCATATGGTGGGCACAGACTGATGGCAGGCAGTCATGTTTGTCTCTCTCTCCAGCACTCTGAAGAGCAAGGAGCTCTCTCCTGTGATTGGCCACAAGTCTGTGCAGCCGTCAGGAGCAACAGTGCCCCCTGTCAGCGGTCAGCAGAGCAACAGCCAGTCTCCACACTCGGCAGAGCACAGCCCCCACACCATACACAAAGGTTCCTGTTCATTGATTTTAATAATTTGATGTAAAGTAATGTCAGGATAAAATCCTTTTATGTACCATTTACACCTGGTATTATCGCTATTATCATTTTATCAATTATCACAAGTGGGCAAGTTACATAAGATATAATTTTTTTGCATGACTTGCAATTGTTAACCGTTGTAAATGTTAATTAAGTTGAACTGATTTTATTTTTATTGTAATTTTAATTCCTTACTTGTACTTGTTGAGTTTTTTTTTTTTATGGAACTGTATGCTATTATTTTAATAAGCGGGAGTTATGATGGTAACAGGGTTGACACAAGCTGGGAGAAAAAATGCTAAATACATAAGTTGGATAAGTTGTAACCACAGGGCTGGGGACAGCTCAAAAGGCATCCTTATTAAAGAACACGATAATGATAAGTTATTTGATATACTCACCATAATGTAAATCCATATGACTTTCATTCTTCTGTGGGACACAAAAGGAGATATATTAAAGAATGTTGCAAACAAATAACTAATAGTCCATGCAACACATTTAAGACTCTTAAGTTGTTGTTCACTCTCATTGGTTCTTGCATGTCTTGTAACCAAAAGTCATGGCATCATAGTGACACAATAACAAATGAGATTTGATGTTATCGACGTGGCGCCATATTGGATTGGTTTGCTGCTCAAAAACTCCCAAAAATGACATAAATATGGGGTGAGAAAATTATTAATATTTAAGTCCTTTCTCACTATAAGTCTCCACTTCTACTTTCACAGTCTGCTTCTTTTGTTTTTGGTCATTTGCATTGTATTGGCCATTGCATTCACGAATTAAGTTTTGGCCTGCACATCTGTGATGAGGAGGTGGGCGGGGCCGGGCCGTGACTATGCACTCCCATCCACCAATCGGGCTAATCGAGGAGAGGGATAAATGCATCCGGATGTGGCAGTTCGGGAGAGAGAGAGCCACACGCAGCTGCCATGTGTGTGTTTATGTTTGTGTCTTTTGTTTAAGTTTTCATAAAAATATTACTTTGATGCTTCAGACAGTTCCCGCCTCCTCCTTGCCCATTTTAAACCTTGTTACAACATCTTACACAGTGATTGTATGGCTTCAGAAGACTTGGAATTTTACACATGAGTTGCATCGACTAACGTATTAACCCTTACGATCTTTAGTAAGCTTTAAAGTGATTCATTATCAAGTGCTATTGTTTTGAAAAAAGTGATTGCAATATTCTTTAAAATATATCCTTTTGTGTTCCACATAACAAAGATAGTCATATGAGTTTGGAGCAACTTGAGGGTAAATAAGTGATGACAGAATTTTTATTTTGGGGTGAACTGTTTCTTTAAGAGTCTCGTAGATTCGTTGTCTGTTGTGTTATTAATTCTTCTGAGGTCCAAAAGGCTTTGAGACCAAAAAACTTATAACAAATAATAATTGAATTAGATATTTATTGCAAAAATAAATCTGATTTTTACCACTTGCAAAACAAACACCCTGGATATTTAACCAAAATAAGAGTTTCATAGTTGTGTGCATGGATTTGATTTTCTCACTTTGTGTGCTTATGTTTGGTTTATGTACATCTCATGCAAATAAATTGCGTTTTGATATTGCTGTTGTTATTATAACACCAATGTATTTGTAATAGGTCCTTTGTTATAGTTTGTCCTGTTTGGGGAGTTGTTTATGTTCCTGACACCAATTTTACCTTTAATTTTGTCCACTTGTGAACACATAAGATAGATGTTAATACTATGTGTAAACGAGTAGGGTCTTTAAAGTTTACATGCATGCAAATTAAATTTTGTCTTCTCTCTCTCTCTCTCTCTCTCTCTCTCTCTCTCTCTCTCTCTCTCTCTCTTCACAGCCTCTAAGAAACTAGCCCCTGTGCCACCTAAGGTTCCCTACGGCCAGTCGGGGGGGATGTCAGACCAATCCACAGGTCAGCCGTCTCCGGTCAGCCTGTCCCCTACTCCCCCAAGTACCCCTTCACCTTACGGTCTGGGCTGTCCCCCTGGACATGCGCCCGCCTCTTCCCCTGGCCAGATCCCATTAGGGGGACCCCATTCATTGTCCTCTCCGCCCTCTCTTACTGGTACACTCACAAAATCCCGGCCTACCCCAAAGCCCAGACAGAGACCCAGTTTGCCCCCTCCCCAGCCGCCCACTGTCCCCCCTACGGCCCCCCAACCCCTGGAGCAGGGTCTACTTGACGGATTGTCCCCCGGGGAGAGCATGTCCACAGGTAAACATGCCTCAGTGGCAACAACACGAGTGGGGGTCCAGCGTCCCTCTCTCAAACTGTCTGTCTCACCGTCCTACGCAGGCGATGAACTATAAGGAGTTGGGTCCCCTATGATTATTATGTTCTACCTTTAAGACTCTAAATATGGGGTGCCCATAGATTCAGTTGCCGTTAAGATGTATACTATTATTTTATAATTATGTTGCATCCCTAGTATTATATTCTAGCTGTACAACTTTAACAAAATAATGGAAACAAAGGGAATTCTTAAATGTGAAGTGTGTAATTTTTGTGCCACTGGCAGGACCAAAAGCAATTGCAAAAATGGCTCTTCTCAAATAAGCTTCTCAAACGCTCTCCCTTTGCTCACCATCTTTCATGAGGGCATGAACTACAATCCTATGAACTGTTGTGCATGATGTAATTTAATTATAAACGATGGAAAAAATATAACTATAGATTTAAAGTATAGAAACAGTATATTTTTTATTTATTGCAAAATATTCAGATATTTTTGTAGGAAGACCGACTTGATTGCATCATTTACAGTGTGCCATGCAAGTGGTTGCTGCAGCGTTTGTTTGGCATGCTTTGTTGGCCACTTTGTTAGCCACAAGGTTTTTAAGGTTAAAGGTATTGTTAAAAATACTGCCTACGTGAGACTAACCTGCACTGAAAAAACAATTTTACGTAAAAATTGTGCATCTATGCCATCTGCATTAATCGGATAAATTTGAAAACTATGTTTTAGTTTTCTAAACGCTCTCTGTCCACACTGTGGTTTTCAGATGTTTTCCAAAAGTTGCTTGTCCACACTGAAAAAGTTTAAAGGTGCAGTCAGTTTTTTCTCAATAAAAAGACTTATGTTCTAAAGACATGAATTGAAATTTTGAAACACGTATAAAAAATTATTTCCACTCACATTAAATGAAGACTCCAATCATATCAGTAACCTTATTAAGGCAGTTTTATTCTACATGGAGTGGGTCCCCTTGTGGGGACTGCCATGTTAGAATCACATGACCAGGGGTGGGTTTACGATTTCTTAGGCCCCAGCAACCGACCAAATCAATTTATTTTAAATCATAATTTGAAATTCATCCTATCAGCCATTGTAGCCAATTACATTCAAAATGTTTAATTAAATTAAAATCTAGTTAAAGATAATTAATAATTAAAAGATAATTTTTCCAGTTTTTCCACAATACAGGGCTAAAAAAAAGCAATATTTACCTACATATATTTTTACAAAAAAAATTGTTTTTTAGTGAACAGGGTGTGCAAACGTCTTCACGCAGTAACATTTTTGAATTCCCTTGTTACAGAATATATTAATATTACAACCCAACAAATATTTATTGTTGTCCAGTTTGTCATTATACAGTAATATGATACAGTATTATTATTATTATTATTATTATTACTTTGAGGCAGTTCACAAGTCTCTGAGGTCCAAGTCAATTCCCAAGTCTTTCAAGGCCAAGTCTAAGTCGTCTTATTTTGTTTATTTATTTATTTATTTATTTGCAATAGTTCTTTATCTGCAGCTGGTTAGATTAATAATCCCTGAATAAGGCTAATTCAATTAAAAAAAAAAAAAAATATATATATATATATATATATATATATATATATAAACTGACTACTTTAAGGGATTGCCATATTTATTTATGTCTAATTAAGTACATAAGGTTTTACTTTAATCATGGATTTTATTTTTATTCAGGAAACAATAAACTATCCAGTTTTATTTATTTATTTGCATTAAAAGAGAACAGATTTTACATATAAGGAAATCTATGGTAAATGGTCTGCACTTATATAGCACCTTTTTTTAACCTTAGAGGTTACCAAAGCACTTTACACTGTGTCCCATTCATCCATTCACATACACATTCACACACCAATGGCAGCAGAGCAGCCATGCAAGGCACTAGCCTGCCATTGGGAGCAAATTGGGGTTCAGTGTCTTGCACAAGAACACTTCGGCATGTGGAGTCGTGTGGGCCAGGAATCGAACCACCAACCTTGTGATTAGCAGCCAGCCCACTCTACCACCTGAGCCACAGCCACCCCAGAAGGAAATCTAGCTTTGTCCATAAATCTTCAGAGCCCTTTATTCTATTTTGCATTTTCCCTTATGAAAATGTACCATAGTTTTTATAGTTTAAACAGTGGTATTTTACGAATAATCTGGAATAATGTTGGAACACTGTAACAGGTGTCACAAATATTTAACCTTCTGAACAAATTCAGGTTGCAAAAAGGTGACTGAGCTAAAAACACCTTGTGTCTCAATCAGCTCACTAGCTCGCTATGCCGTGAATCAGTATATACTGTAGTGAACACGAATTCTGGCACTGGCAAAGGTGTTCAACCACTGATTATTGGGACACATATGACTCACGCCCACCCCTGGTATATACATATCAAATGTCTGAAACACAATTTTCCTGTTCCACCGCCGAACAGTAATTCCTATTAAAGTTCCCATCACATTTGGTGTGAGACACTGCGTCGTTGAAAACGTCGTTGAAAACGACTCTTTGGGGTACGCTCCTTAGCGTGCGCCTCTGAATTATGAATGAAACTATTCCAATCTTGATTGGTGTTGCGTCATGACGTAACATGTGACGGCATAACCGGATGCATAAAAGTGACGCCGGTACACACACACATTAGCCTAGCGATGAAGCAAGCCGCTCTCAGGCATTGAGGGGCGTGGCAGGACGACGCAGTGTCTCGTTCCCTTCTCAGGGAACAAGGGTTATAGTCATAACCCGAGACGTTCCCTCCGAGGGAACTTCGTACTGCGCCGTTGAAAACGACTCTTTGGGGAACGAATGCCCACTAGGCCACGCACCGAAAAAAGGCCTGCCCTAGAGTGAAACTGAACTCAGGCACTCAACTAGGACGAGAGCACACGTGCGCCAGGCGTACTAGGGAGGTGCAGACTATAAAACCTGATGAAAGTGTGCGGGGTAGCCCAACCGGCTGCCTCACAGATCTCCTGGAGGGGCACTCCCGATAAGAGAGCCCTAGAGGACGCCATGCCTCTAGTTGAATGAGCCCTTATGGCCAAAGGTGAAGGCAAATTAGCACCTGTAGGTCGAGATAATAGCCTGAACAATCCAATTACTAATGGTTTGTTTCAAGGCAGGGAGCCCCTTCTTAGGTGACCCCAAAACACACTAACAGTTGGTCCGACCTCCTCCAAGAAGAGGACCTCTCGAGGTAAATGCCCAAAGCTCTGACAGGGCAGAGCAAATGGAGCCTCTCTTCTTCTGCCGACACATGAGGTGGAGGATGAAAAGCCTGCAGGACCGTGAGACCGTGCCGCGTTAGAAGGCACCTTAGGCACATAGCCAGGTCTCGGGTGCAGAATGGCTTTAACTCCGCCAGGGTCAAACTCCAAGCAAGCTGGTATTACTGCCAGGGCTTGAAGATCTCCCACCCTCTTTAGAGAGGTAATAGCTAAGAGAAAAGCCATCTTGAACGCCAGGTCCTTGGGTGAAGCCGACTGAAGGGGTCCGAAGGGGGCCAGGGATAACCCTTCGAGAACCACCGCCAGGTCCCAGGCAGGAACCCTGGACCTGGTTGTCGGTCTCATCCTCCATGTACCACGGAGAAAACGAATGACCAGCTGGTGCCTCCCCAGAGGCCCATCACTCAGTGGTGCATGGAAAGCCGAAATGGCAGCCACGTACACCTTAAGTGTGGAAGGGGAGAGACCCGCAGAGAAACGATTTTGAAGAAACTCCAGAACTGAAGCCACCGGGCAGTTAACTGGATCTAATTCATGTTCTCTACACCAAGTGGAGAACACATTCCACTTGAGGCCATATAATCTCCTAGTAGATGGAGCCCTAGAGCCAAGTATGGTTTCAACCACCCCCGCTGATAGACCAGCATTTAGGTACTGAACCACCTCAGGGGCCAGACCGACAGTTTCCACAGCTCAGGACGAGGGTGGAAAACTGTGCCCCCTGCCTGAGACAGCAGATCCCTCCTCAGAGGAATCTGCCGTGGCGGAGCTATCAGGAGTGAAATTATGTCTGAGAACCATACTCGGGCCGGCCACATCGGGGCAACCAGAAGTAGACTGATGCCCTCTTGGCGGACCCTTTCCAGGACTCCCGGGAGCAGAGCGATCGGGGGAAATGCGTACAGGCGAGACCTCGGCCAGGCCTGTACCATGGCATCCAACCCCAGTTGGGCTGGATGTGAGAGGAAGAACCAAAGTGGACAGTGGGACGTCCCTCGAGACGCGGATAGATCCACTTCCGATGGTCCAAATTTGTCCCCTATCGACTTCACCACCTCTGGATGAAGTCTCCATTCCCCGGCCTCAGCCCCTGCCTCGACAGGATGTCTGCTCCCTGATTCTGAACCCCGGAACATACATTGCTCTGATAGACAGTATTTTCCCTTGGGACCAAAGAATTATCTGATGCGCCAGTCTGCACAGAGGGCTGATCCGAGTCCCCCTTGTTGGTTCAGATAAGCTACCACTGATGTATTGTCCGAACGTACTAGGACATGGTAACTTTAGATGTCTGGAAGGAAGCTCCTCAGAGCCCTGAACACAGCCAAAATCTCTAGACAGTTTATGTGCCAAGAATGATGATGGTCCTGCCACAGACCCCTGGCAAAGCGGCCGTCCATGACCGCGCCCCAGCCAGTGAGGGAGGCCTCTGTCGAAACGGTTTTCCGGCGACATGACGCTCCCAACACTGGCCCTAGGGACAGGAACCAAGGTTTCTTCCATATTAGCAGAGAACGAAGGCATCTGCGCGTTACTCTGATTATACTGAAATGGATTCCCCTTGGGGAAAACCCCTTGGCTTTCAGCCACCACTGGAGGGGCCTCATGTGTAGAAGGCCCAAAGGTATAATGTTGGATGCCGCTGCCATGAGGCCCAGCAGTCTTTGAAACTGCTTTACAGTGATGGCCTGGCCTAGTTTTAACCCGGACACCATCGCCAGAACGGACTCGACACGTGCAGGAGACATGCGTGCCTGCATCGTAACCGAAGTCCCACACAACACCCAGAAACGTTGTGCACTGGGATGGTTGTAACACACTCTTTTTTGTGTTGAGTCTCAACCCCAAACTTCGAATATGGCCAAGGACGACATCTCGATGCCGAATCGCCATTTCTCGAGACTGGGCCAGAATGAGCCAGTCATCGATAAAATTCAGTATGCGGATGCCCTGAAGTCTCAGAGGAGCAGGAGCTGCATCCATACATTTGGTGAATGTGCGGGAGAGAGTGCTAGGCCGAACGGAAGAACCCGATATTGGTAAGCTTCGCCCCTGAAAGCGTAACCTCAGGAACCTCCTGTGACATGGAAGGATGGGTACATGAAAATAGGCGTCTTTTAGATCTATCGTGACAAACCAGTCCTCGGATCTGATCTGACTCACGATGACAGGAATGGTAAGCATTTTGAACCTGAACCTCCTCAAAGGCCGGTTCAAAACTCTGAGATCTAAAATCGCCTCAACCCCATCCTTTTTGGAACTATAAAGTACCGGCTGTAAAGACCGGACTCCCTGTCTGAATGAGGAACACGTTCTATGGCCTCCTTCAGCAGCAGAGATTGCACTTCTTGTTCCATCACCTGAGCCTGCTCCGGAACCACTGTAGTCTGCACCACCCCAGAGAATTTGGGGGGGGGCGGTGCCCAAACTGCAGTCTGTACCCTGATTTTATTATATGCAGGACCCATGCAGATATGTTGGGAAGATGATTCCACGCCTCTACAAAATCTACTAAGGGAACCAGCCTCTCGAGGCTGGTCTCGGGTGTTTTTCGAGCACTGTTCTCGACTTCCTGAAGCGAGATACCGGCAGGATTTAGTCGATACAGTCCTGGTGACCACAATTGATGTGTGTTTTTTATTTTTTGAAATTGGAAATTGATGTGGCCCGAAGCGTCAGAGACGGCGGGAAACCAACACCGATTGTGTGCGGCCATGTAAGCCCTACTTATTAAAGCAGATGTATCTCTGCAGGGCTTACTAGGCAGCGCCGGGGTTTTAGCCCATATCCCGTGCCCCCAAAACATCGTCTGTAATCAAACACTGGGGCTGGAGATACGGGACGAATCGCGGTTTACCCCACGATCTCGCTTTTAGATATCTTTGTGGAGATCGGGAAAACGGCAAACCCCGGTGCTGAGGTTGTGATCTGTGCCGCAGGAAATGCACGCCTAATTTGCTTTCAACTTGCGTTCCCTGCTCATTTTGTGGCCAGCTGATATTCAGTCTGGCCACGCACGCGCCACAACCTCAATCAGCTCCTCATAAGCTTGGCCAAAACCTGGCGTGCTTGGCTCACGGTCGCCCGCGATCGATACTGAGCATATCCACTTCCTCGGAAGCAGTGAGCTCAAGCAACGGGACCTGATCATGGGCAGAAGAAGCCGCGACACGGGCTTCTGCACCACTCACAGTAGGCTCGGGATCCTCAAACGAAGAATGAGAACGTGCGCAGCAGTCTCATTCTCATCTGCAAAATCCGCTGCGAATCCCGCGATTTCAATCGCCGCGCTGCCTCAACAGACGCGGGACCAAAACCGTGGGGAACGCGAGCCTGACCGTGCTCATCAAAGCACGCCAACCGGAGCGCAGCACTCTCATGGGTAGTGCTTCACAACTTTCACAGGCAGATCCCTCGAGAGCTGCCTGTGCAGTATGCGCTCCCAAACAGTTCACACATAAAGCGTGCGTGTCCCTACACGTAATGAAACGAGGGCAGGGGTGCACGCACTTCTTGAACTGTTCGGTGGCCATAATATTTTTAAATCAGACAAACAACACCAAATAAGACAAACAATTTCAACATAGAGCGCTTGCTGAAGAGCGAAAGCTAATGTGTGTGTGTACCGGCGTCACTTTTATGCATCCGGTTATGCCGTCACATGTTACGTCATGACGCAACACCAATCAAGATTGGAATAGTTTCATTCATAATTCAGAGGCGCACGCTAAGGAGCGTTCCCCAAAGAGTCGTTTTCAACGACGCAGTGCGAGTTCCCTCGGAAGGGAACTAACTGTACTTTAGACAGAAATAGATTGAAAATAAATATTATCACTATTTCAGCTCTATTCAATTTGTCATATGCTACATTAGGGGAGTGAGGGATTTTTGTTACAACTTATAAATATTTATATTTTGTATTTATTGTTTGTATATGTGTTTAGAGTAGGTCTACTGTTTATAATTACAAAAATGCCATAGTTCCCCTTCTGTCGCTCTCTTCACGTTGTGTCAGAGAAGCGACACTAGGGGTCTCTCTTGAGCGCCGATATTCACCTCTGAACTATGAAAAAAGGCCAATGAGATTTAGCAACCAGTATTTGCATGTCCCGCCCCCGGACATACGGGTATTTAAGCGGCGCAAATATGGGAGTTCATTCAGAAAATTTCTTCGGAGCCGATGGTCGTGTTTGCAGACTGCTGCGTTTTACACACCGAGTTCCTGCTATCCTCTGCTGCATGCTGTTGGATTCTACGGCGCACAACAGCGGCTTTCTCCTGTTTGCACGGCTGTGCACTTCCTGCCCCTGAGCGCATCGACAGTTGCAGATAAAAAAGATCTCTCACGAGTTCTTTCATTCATAAAAGAGTGATTTTATTTAAAAGAGTAATTTCCTCTAAAAGAGCAAAAACACAGCGGCGTTGAACGTCCTTTTAAGGACGCGTCTTTATAAAGATGACTTTCCGCCCCTGTGTTGTTCCTGGATGCGGTAGAGTACTCTCCGCTTCCGGCGGCCACAGGCGTTGTCTCGTGTGTCTGGGCAGCGATCACACTGAGGCTGCGTTTGTGGATGGTTCATGTTCTCATTGCGAGAACATGACCATGACTAACGTTAGCGATCGCGGCTTGCTTACAACCGTAAGCAGGCCACTCCAACCGCCCCGCGTCGCTCCTTCTTCCCACGGGATTGAGGGCGATGCGGCTGGCGATGGAGACGATCCGGGGATGGCAGCGGGTGCAGCTCCGCCGGGTACGCCCCTCGGACCACCCGCGCCCGGCACGCTCGTTGACTCCGTCCCGCTCGAGGTGGCGGCGACTCGCCTCACAGCCAGTCTGCCTACCCTCTTGCGATGGAAGCAGATGAGTTCGCCGCGACATCGGAGGCGTGGGCTCTGATGCTGAGGGCTCCTCTGGGCTGCCGCCTTCAGGCTTGCACGCCCAGGAGGAGGCCGACGCACAGATGTCCGATATGCTTTCCGGGCAGCCAACAGCGTGGGTCTGGATTGGAACCCTCCGTCCTCCCCACAGCCATCACGGCTGGACGATTGGTTCTTAGGCGTTGAGCGCGCTCACAGCCTCGCCCCGGTTCCTTTCTTCCGGAGGTGCATGATGAGCTGGCGTCTTCGTGGAGAGCACCCCTCTCCACTCGTCGCACCGCCACCTGCTCATCCGCCCTCGCCACCCTCGGCGGCGGAGCGCCCGCGGGTACGCGGAGATCCCCAGGTGGATAGAGCTGTTGCGCTCCACTTATGTCCCGGAAGCACTACCACCTGGCGGGGCCGCCCTGTACTCCCTTCCCGGTCCTGTAGAGCAACATCCTCGCTCACCGCGAAGGCCTACAGCACTACCGGACGCGCCGCTTCTGCCCTGCATGCCATGGCTCTCCTGCAGGTCCGCCAAGCCAGCGCCGCCAGCATGCACGGGGTGGCCCTGATCCCGACACGCTGCAGGAACTGCGCTCAGCGACCGACCTCGCCCTGAGAGCGACGAAGGTCACAGCGCAGGCACTAAGGCAGGTGATGGCCACTCTGGTGGTCCAGGAACTTCAGCAATGGCTGGACTTGGTTGAGATGCGTGAAGCTGACAAGACTCGCTTCCTCAACGCCCCTGTCTCCCAGTTCGGCCTCTTCGGCGACACCGTTGAGGACTTTGCCCAGCAGTTCTCCCTGGTGAAGAAGCAGACGGAGGCCATTTCGCACATCATGCCGTGCCGCAAGCTTGCCGCCACGGCCCAGGGCCCACCTGCTGCGCCGAGGCGTCCTCCCGCGACCAGAAGACCTTCTGCTCCGCCCCAACCTGGGCCCAGCTCTCAGCCCGGCGTCGAGCAAACCGCAGGAAGCATCGCCCCTGCCTCCACGGACCCCTTCGAGGACCGGAAGGCTCCCAAGCGTCCCTGAGACAGCGGACCCAGAGGACAAGAAGTTAGCTCGGAGGTGGTAAGACCACTCCGTCCCCGGTGGAGGGCGGGAGGAGAATCTTTTGTTTTTCATTTGCCGCACCCCTGGCGGGGCTCGCGGTACCAAATTCTCAATAAAGAGCTATTTCCTTTACCTCTGGGTCACATGGCCCGCAAATGCCGTTCTCGCGGCACTGTGCTTTCAGGCCTCAACAGTCTCGGCGCCCAGGATGCGGTGCTCCGCCCTCAGCCCCACAACTGTTCCCGGACGGCGGTTCAGGCGAGTCCAGAGGGCGCCAGCATCAGACCTCCTCCTCAGTCACGAACCCGCCCCTGCGGGTGCGCGGAACAAGGTAAGTGCTTTGAGTTTATTCTCAGCACCAGAGCCTCGGGACGCCACAGCGCCTCCGGCGCCGCGTTACCTGTTCCGCACCGCTCGCGAAGCCCGCCGGATGCGTCCAAAATACTCGTCCCCTTGGTGCCCCTAGCACGGAGCTTAGAGGCATGGCTTTCACTGCCCAGCTCGTCCACGGTGGCTGCACGGACCATCCGACTTCGATTCACGCAATTCAGTTTGCCAGGTCTCCGCCCCCTTCATGGGCGTTCGTTCCTCCGCAGTGCACGGCGAACATGCCCACTACCTGCGCGAGAAATCGCCTCCCTTCTAATCAAGGGCGCGATAGAGCCTGTCCCTCCGACCGAAGCGAAGAAGGGTTTCTACAGCGCTTGCCGTTGTACCCAAGAAAGGCGGCATCACGACCGATCTTGGACCTCGCGAGTTTTCAATCGGACCTTGTCCAAACTCCCGTTCAAAATGCTTACCCAGAAACAAATTTTATCTGGCGTCCAGCATCTAGATTGGTTAGCAGCGGTAGACCTGAAGGGCGCGTACTTCCGCGTCTCAATTAGCCCTCGACATCGACCCTTTCTACGGTTCGCGTTCGACGGCCAGGCGTATCAGTACAAGTTCCTCCCCTTGGCCTGTCTCTGTCCCTCGCGATCTTCACGAAGGTCGCAGAAGCGGCTCTTGCCCTTCTACGAGGCGGGCATACGCATACTCAATTACCTCGACGATTGGCTCATTTTGGCCTCCTCGCAGGAATTACTATGCGCACACAGAGACCAGGTGCTCGAGCACCTCAGCCGTTTAGGGTTTCAGGTCAACTGGGAAAAGAGCAAGCTCACCCGGTCCAGAGCATCTCTTTTCTCGGTTTGGAGTTAGACTCAGTCTCAATGACAGCACGTCTCTCCAACGGCGTGCTCAGTCAGTGCTGGAATGCCTCGCTTCTTCGAACCAGGCACCGTGGTCCCTTTGAAGCGTTTCCAGCGGCTCCTGGGGCATATGGCATCCTCCGTGGCGGCCGCCACTGGGGTTGATGCATATGAGACCACTTCAGCATTGGCTCCAGACTTCGAGTCCGAGACGAGCATGGCGCCACGCACGCGTCGGCGTGGAAGTTACCCCTGCCTGCCGCCAAACCTTCAAACCCTGGACAGACCTCTGCTTTCTATGGGCAGGAGTACCCTTGCAGCAGGTGTCCCGTCGCGTTCTGGTTACAACCGGCGCCTCCAAATTGGGTTGGGCGCCGTGTGCAACGGGCGCGCAGCCGCAGGCGGTGGAACTGAGGCCGCTGCGCTGGCACATCAACTGCCTAGAGCTGCTGGCCGTTTTTCTTGCCTTGAAGAAATTTCTTCCGTTGATTACGTGGCAAGCACTTCCTAGTCAGGACAGACAGCACCACGGTGGTGGCCTACATAAACCGCCAAGGCGAGTACGCTCCCTCCACATGTCACAGCTCGCCCGTCGTCTCCTCCTTTGGAGTCAGCAGCGACTGGAGTCACTGCGCGCCACTCACATCCCGGCAACCTCAATGTGATAGCGGGCGGCTGTCAAGACAAAACTTGCCCGGGGAGAGTGGAGGCTCCACCCCAATCGGTCCAGCTGATTTGGGACAGGTTCAGCAAGGCCCAGGTAGACCTGTTTGCCTCCCAGGAAATCTCCCACTGTCCGATCTGGTATGCCCTCACAGAGGCTCCCCTTGGGACAGATGCTCTGGCGCACAGCTGGCCCGCGGGTCTCGCGCAAGTACGCTTTTCCCCAGTGAGCCTTCTTGCACAGGTGCTATGCAAGGTCAGGGAGGACAAGGAGCAAGTCACACTGGTGGCCCCTACTGGCCCAAGCAGGCGTGGTTTTCGGCTCTCACGCTCCTCATGACAGCCCCTCCCTGGCGAATTCCCTGAGGAAGGACCTTCTTTCTCAGGGGCCGGGGCACGCTCTGGCATCCGCATCCAGACCTCTGGAATCTCCACGTCTGGTCCCTGGACAGGAAGCGGAGGATCTAGCCGGCTTACCTTCGGCCGTCATAGACACTATTAACCAAGCCAGAGCCCCTTCGACCAGGCATCTTTCGCCCTGAAGTGGCGTCTGTTCATGGACTGGTGTTCTTCCGAGGCGAAGACCCGCAGAAGTCGCGCAGTTAGGTCAGTGCTCGTGTTTCTTCAGGAGAGGCTGGAGAGGAGGCTGTCCCCTCCACCCTCAAGGTGTATGTTGCCTGCTCATCGGCCCACCTGACTACGGTAGACGGCAAGTCTCTTGGTAAGCATGACTTAATCGTCAGGTTCCTAAAAGGTGCCGGAGGCACGGTCCCTCCGGCCTAACCTGTTTCCCTCCTGGGATCTCTCGGTCGATCCTTATGGGACTCCGGAGACCCCCTTCGAGCAGCTTGACTCAGTTGGACTCAGGGCCCTCTCTCTCAAGACCGCCCTGCTGATCGGCTTCGCTTCCATCAAGAGGGTCGGGGGACCTGCATGCGTTCTCTGTTAGCGGCGCTTGCCTGGAGTTCGGTCCGGCGGACACTTTCGTGATCCTAAGACCGCGACCGGACTACGTGCCCAAGGTTCCTACCACACCCTTCAGGGATCAGGTGGTGAACCTGCAAGCTGCCCGGGAGGAGGCAGACCCAGCCCTTTCACTGCTGTGTCCAGTGCGTGCCTTACGTATTTACCTGGACGCACACAGAGCACCAGATGCTCTGAGCAGCTCTTCGTCTGCTTTGGGGGACAGCAGAAAGGAATGCTGTCTCCAAGCAGAGACTACGCCCACTGGGTTGTCGGCGCCATTTCCCTGGCTTATCACACCCAGGCCGTGCCCCCCTTTCTGGGTCCGAGCCCACTCCACCAGGAGTGTTGCGTCCTCGTGGGCACTGGCTAGGGGCACTGCCCTAGCAGACATTTGTAGAGCAGCGGGCTGGGCAACACCTAACACTTTTGCGAGATTCTACAATCTCCGAGTTGAGTCAGTATCGTCCGTGTTCTCTCAGGTACCGAGCCCGTGAGAACTTCGGTGGCATGTCCACGATCTGACCTGGTGAATCGCTTGCACCCAGCGCCTTCCCCTAACCAGGGAAACAGTGCGCCTTCATTCCCAGGAGATCCCAGGTTTGGGACACTGGTTGACTCCTCCCTAGCCCTTGTGGGTCGCAGTTCTCTTGGAGGAACTTCGCCGACCCAAACCACTCGCGGTACCACAAGCTACCCTGTACTGGTATAGGTGCCCCACAGGTAAGGCCTCCTGTTCGGACTCCCCTGTGTGTAAAACCACGGTTCTGTCCCCTCACGGAGTTGACTCCGTGTTTCCCTTAGGCAGTTACAGCTGCCTCGGTTGCCGTGCTGTATGCTTCCCCCTCTGCGAGGCTGGATCTACCACGCACTACTTTTCCGCATAAGACCTAAGTATAGGCCATGCGATGTATTTGCCACTCAAAATTTGCCTCCCCTCCGGGTAGGTGTGGCCTCCGCAGGGTCTTCTCCGCCCTAATAAGGGCTAAGACCCCCTTCCCTCAATGCGTGTAAGGGCCCGGCGTAGTTGCTCTATCACGAGAAACATAGAGAAAAGAGGCCCAGCCAGGCTGGCCCGTTCCCATGTTGGTGGCGATCACCTTGTTCCCCCTCCAGGGTAGCGATAAGGAATCCTGATGGCTTAAATGGGGCATTGGGGAAGAGTGCGTGCAGCCTGATACAGTTGGTTGTTCTGCGCGTAGGAATACCTGCTCACTCCTGTATCAGCAGATCACGTTACACGGCTCAGCGCATGGCTCTTTTAAGTGGACCCCTAGTGTCGCTTCTCTGACACAACATGGAGAGGCGACAGAAGGAGAACGTCTAGGTTATGTACGTAACCTCCGTTCCCGATGGAGGAACGAGGCGTTGTGTCTCCCCTGCCACGTCGCTGAGCCGAGCCCCTGTTGTGGCCGGACCATTTCCGGCTCCTCAGAAAAATCCTGAATGAACTCGTAATGTATTTGCGCCGCTTAAATACCCATATGTCCGGGGGCGGGACATGCAAATACTGGTTTCCAACTCTCATTGGCCTTTTTTCATAGTTCAGAGGTGAATATCGGCGCTCAAGAGAGACCCCTAGTGTCGCTTCTCTGACACAACGTCTCGTTCCCTCCATCGGGGAACGGAGGTTACATATGTAACCTAGACGTTTGTTTATATAAATCATGTTACATCTAACCATGGTAGTGAAGAAGATCCATGCTTCCATGTGCTTACTATGGTCTTGTTACAAACACTACTGTTAAAAGTATTAAAATAAATAATGAATAAATTTAAATGTTCAAAAAGGGCAAATGCAAAATAAACTATTTTTTAAGATGAAAAAGAAATGCATAAATCCCAAAAACATTTGGCTAAAATATTTTTCTTTTAGTATAAGAAAATATAACTGGTTTACTTTTTATAGATGTTATAGGTAACCTTAAAGTTGTTGATATGAGTAAATGTACATATACATCCAACTCAAAATCAATGCTGTAATGTAGAATGAGTATTTCAGTGGGACAAAATCTGCAATATTGTTTTTCACTTATTTTAACTTTTCACTTATTTTTTTAATATATTAAAAACATTGAGTTTTGTGTTTGTTTTTATCTTGGTCCAACAACGTCTCCACTTGGGTAAGGCAGCTGGGGTAAGGGAATGAAGTAGGGGGCGTTCATCAACAAAAGGTTGCGAACCACTGATTTAACATGTCTGAATCATTAGTGTTAGATCAGGTACAAAATAGCTCCTTAAGCGGCAGTCACACTAGGCTTTGAGCAAGCACATTTTTTTCGGGAAACGCAACGAACCAGGAAATTGTAAATAATGCATCACAAATTACAAATAATATTATATTTTAAATGTTTAAATATATTGTCTACTCACTTTCCTGCAACAATTAAACACTTGGCTTTGAAATATCATGCATCCTCTTGTCATAAAGATTCAGGTCAGAGTTCATGCAACTTCAAATGTCTTCGCATGAGCTTGCCTTTTCTAGTCACCCTGCGTTCAGATGCGTTTCAATAGGACTGAATGGCGCGCAAAGTGTAGAGCAACCACCCTTTAAATGTAACAATTGCAGGTTAACCCTTTTTAGTGCACTAGTGGCCTACTTATAGTTGTCTATCCACATTAAACAGTAATAGAATGAAGTATTTAGCATCAAAAAAATTACACACTTCACCTTTTAAAGTTCAGTATCAGCTCTTCTTATAGTCTCAGCGTAGGTGTGAGGCTGTCCTCTCAAGTAAGGTTCTGTGGTGTTTGTATCATTCTAGTGACCTGCTGTGTGGCACTGACTGTATGTTGTCTCATCTGAGGCATGTCTGTCAGTCATTCTCCTGAGCACTGATTGTTGTATGACTCTTTTATCCCCTGTCATCGTTGTGCACCTTGCAGCTGTGTGAGGCCAGGGACTGAGTGTGGGCTGAGTGTGAGGGGGACATTTAGGGTAAGCCAGAGCTCGCTGTGCCCGTGCCATAGCCTCATCTCACACCGTCTGGCCTGGTGCTGTGGCTGAATCTGGGGCCTACTGTAGCCTTGCTCTCTGTTTCATATCGTAACACTCCAGCTCTCTCATTTCTCTCCAAGTCGTGGGGCTTGGCTTCTTCATCCTGTCAGTGTAGTCTGTGCATGGTGTGAGACTGGTCTGTGCATGGCTTACAGCCTTACTTTCCAGAGCAACATCACACATTTGCAAAAGCCATCGCTTCTGAAGTTCATCTCAACGCCTTGGGCCCTGACCTCACATCCTCCATCCCTACCCATGCCCTGCTTCCAATAACCCACCACTGCACAAGTGGGCCCAGGTAAACCCCAAACAAACTCTCTCTAAATCAAATCCATCACAGAGTGTCAATGAAACTCTACGCCATTCTCGTCCATCTCATACTTACACAGCTGGGGAGGTCATCACAATCAGAATACAGTCCAACAATCCGCATAGCCCACTGACAAGGTTCTTATTGTTACTACATGTTCACTTTGCGACCATCTCGTTGTCTCTGTGTGGAGTTTTTTGGTCATTGTGATCAGTGTTGGGGTTATATGTTACAAGTAATGTACATTATGTAATCAGTAGGCTTGGGATCAATGCCTTTTTCATGCATCAATAATCAGAAGATTTTCCCAATGATTATTGATATATATAGCAAGATTTTCTCAGATATAAATGGGGCTTCTCATTGCACAATAGTGTTTATCTTTTCAAACATATTTCTCATCACATATTTGGTAAAGTGTGAGCAGCAGGGTGCTCACACTGACGCATCTGGCGGATGACATGGTGCGTTCTAAAATTCTTAAAAAAAAATTCTACAAAGGTATGCACACACCACCAATGCTCAGCATCAAAATTCTGCAGTGCCACGGATCGCAACTCGCATAGTTTTCCATTAAATTTGACCTGAATCAATATCAAAGGACAAAGATTATTTACTCAAGCCATCACTGGATAATATATTTTATATTGGATAATATATATACTTTCATATAGCCTACACAGGGTACACAATGTGTTTTCAGTTACAAGAATGTCGGTTTGTAGTTTGACAGCTTGAAGGAAAGACCTATTCAACACTACATACAGTGAAATTGCATAATAAATGTCGGCATTATTAATTGATTAGTTTGCGCAGTTTCACTTTTTTTATACACTAACCTGCAAACTCATCAATGTCACTTTGTTAATTCTTGATGTTCAAAAACCTTCATAAATTTGGACTGATATCTACTGCGCCGCATCAGCTCGTCCTCTGTAATATACATTACCAGTGCTTTTTCTACCTGTGACCCAGCTTCAGTTATATCACCATCTTGTGTTCTTCCAATGCTTTTACATCTGCAAATGTTTGGCATCTGCAAACATAGCCCTTATGCGACACAGTTCAATTGTCAAATACATCCGTCTAGCGAATGTTTTTGAATTTATGGCTTAAAGTAACTTTTTTAAATAAGTAGCGTGCATTACCATTTATTTATGGGAAAATAAAATTGGAAGCTTCACCTATAACTTTCTTGAACAAGCAAAATTGTGAAAGATAATTAGAGTTGTTTACAGAGAATTTGTTTTTGAATTAAGTTTTAAGTTGCAGCTTAGGTTTTTTTCAAAGAGCTGCCCCAAACTTTGCTATTTTCATGAAAATCAGCATACATCTTTTACTAAGACCACAATTGGCAACTTTTTGTAAACATTTGATCATGTGATGCATTGTTTCCCATAATGTAAAGATTTCTGTGTTTGCATTTATGTTGCCTCCGTACTTTTTGTAAAAAGTAACGATTTAACAGACTGATCATGCTGTGAATTCGGCAAATGAAGGTCGAAAGTTCTGCTGCTGAATTTGGTCTGTTTCCCGAAATTCGAACCACTGGCCCAAGTGGCCGAATCTGGAAGTGTTGTTTAGGTGAAATATCCACAGAGTGACGCTAAAAGCAAAATGTATTTTTACTATAAATGGCATAATACAGTCAACAAGAATACCAATTTACTCATTTTATTCGGCAGTATGGGTTCGATTTCCGGGTACATGAACATTTAGAAGCAGCGTATCGATTTCCTGTGTGGTCATGTTGGATGTAACCCTATTAACTTTTTAGGAGTGGTAAGTTGCGTTCCCCAACACTGATTGGTGGATATGAACTGTTATAGTTTCTTTTAATTTTACTTCCTATAAAAACAACATAAAGCTTTGTGAATTACTTTGTTTCATATTACCCTAATAAGAATCAACACAGTGTCAACACCCGTCGCTGACTTTGCCTCTAACAACGGCCTGGAAACTGAATGTACTTTTGCTTTCTCTCTCCTTTCGTTTTTTTTTCAACATCTTCATCATCGCCACTTCCATTGCTTCTCTCTGTTTTAATGTAAACCTGTCTTTGTCACGCCATTGTGGCCATCATTTTCCATGATCCTTTAGCAGATCTCTTCAGTTTGGAAATCCCCTCTATCAATGTCAATCTAGACAGCCTGCTGGACGAGTTCAGGGTGGTCCCATGTCACTTTTCCACGCTCAGCTCTCCGGACGGGGACTCCGTGTCTGAGGAGGAAGGCCAGAGCACCACGCTTTGAGCCCTGAGCCTACCCATCAGCTTGACAGCGTCGCCCGGAGCTCACCTAATCCTGCTGAGGCCTGCCTGGAACCCCACCCAGCCCAAACCCTGGATTCCCACCTCTTCTGGTCACCGGCACCACAGGAGAGATGATACATGATGCCAACCACACAAAAGGTGCCATAATAAAAGCAACAGAATGGTTTTCGTTCAAATTGCCAGCGGAGGAACCTGGAGTTTTGTCTTACAATTCCTGTTTCTCTTTGAACGATTCTGTCTGTTTTGTTTCGTTGTTGTGTTTATTTTATGGTGGTGTTTTTATTTATGCCTTATCGGAGCTGCGATTACAGTACAATGCACATAGGAAGCAGTTTTCTGACTTTAAAGGAACCTCATACACTTTCTTGTGCTGGAGGCGTGGAACTAAGACCCACCCTAATGGTACAGAGTGGGACTTCTATGTTTTCCCTACAGGGTCCAAGGAGATGTCATGCCATACTCTTTGTAGATGACTTGGTGCCATATAGAATGCAGGTTTATTAAGTCTAATTTTGCAATGCTGAGGTCGATATATTTGTCCTCTCTTACCTACACTTGACAGTACATCCAATTTTTTGATTAATAGTTACATTGATGTGCATTTATCTGTGTTAGTGCACTAATGAAATGGTGGGCAGAATCTACACCCCTGGTCTAAAGTCAGCATATTTGATTTCAGAGCTTCAGCAAAGGACTTTTTATTTTACTGGTTCTTTTGTGTCATTTTGAGGCTTTTCAGCATCTGTCTCCATTCACTTTCAGAAAAACATAAGGGTAAGTGAAGACAGAATTTTTGTTTTCGGGTCAACTGATCCTTTAAAGATGTACTCAGTCATTTTTTTTAAGTATGTGAAAGTATGGCTAACACTGACACCTAGTGGCCTGGATGCTGCATCATTCAAACACAGTGTTTATCAGTTACCAATGCCATTGTAGAAATTCACAATGCACAGTAAAACAGGATTCATTTAAGCTATGAATGAAAGTATCCAATAACAGGGCAGTTACTGAGATTAAGCGAGTAGTAGTCAGCTGGTCGTGTGATTATAATATGGCCGCCCTCATGAGGGGACCCTCTCCAAGGGAAATAAAAGAGCTTTTATAAGGTTACTGATTTGACTGAACTCTTCATCTCACATGAGTGGTCATGATTTTATACATATGTTTCAAAATTACTATAATTTTTTTTAGAAGTAAATTACTGAGTGCACCTTTAAAAAGCCAATCAAATTAATGCAGTCCCTGAAGTCAAAGGTAGGCCAGTGGTGGGAAACCCAGGGTTCCTATGATCATTGAAAACGTTGAAATATTTCCAGGGCTGGAAAAGTCATGGACATTTCTTTAATGAACATAAATATTTCTTGTTATGTTCAATTTAGACATATTCCGTCAACTAGAAATTACAACGTAATCACAAACAAAAATATTTTGTGGACTATTCATGAGGAAACCTGGAATATTCACTCTTTACTCGTTAGTAAGCATGTGCTAAAAATAGGTCAGACCATAATAAAAAACAACTTTTTCATCATGACTTTTGCCAGCAGTGGTTGCACTCTAAATGCACTGCCTTGGAATTTCTGTTGTTTTTCTGCACACCCTCATGCCCTCCAAAGTGCTTGAAGTGCTGTGCCACACAATCCCTTATGTATATACCTAGACTGTATATAAAGATGTGTAGATAAGTGTCAATGAGAGGACAAATGTAAAGGCAAATATGAATTATATATTCAGAAAAGTGACATGCCATATTTATCTTGTATAGAGATGGTGTCCTAAGTATTATTTTGTCCCTTAAGACTTTTTGTCAGGTTCACATAGCAAGTGAGTTTTTGCACTTTTGTAAGCCATTAACTATGTGTAGAAATATGAATGCAGATGTGTCAAAAATGTAGGTAGAGTTATTCCAGAGAGTGATATTATCCCTAAACCGACCTTTATCAATAACAGCCTTAATTTAAAGCATAAGTCAAAAACACAATCTTTATAAATACATATTATTATCATAAAAAATATATTTCAAATTCAACAGATTATATCAATTGTATAAAACTTGTTCAAACTTAGTATTGTATAGCAACTAAAGGATTGCATAAATATAACTTACCATGCAAATACAGTAGTTGCCAGAAATGTTTTGACCCTGAAATGAATGTTCCCGGTTCAATACAAGTTAAGCTCATTTGTTGCATAATATTGATTATCTCAAAAGTTTATTTGGACTCTTTCCTCATTTTCTTTAAAAAAAGAAAAACATCTGGGTTCCAGTGAGTCACTTACAATGGAAGTCAATGGGGTCAAATCTGTAAATGTTAAAATACTCTATTTTTCAAAAGTAGAACCACAAGACATAAACAATATGCATGTTAACATTGTTTTAGTGTGATAAAATCACTTACTAACCTTTTCTGTGTAAAGATATAACCAAATTTAAAACTTTGTTGCCATGACGATATAATGTCAACAAACCGACAACTTTATAGAAGAGCTTTTATAAAATTACAAGCTTCACATTTCACCTTCCTAAAGTTTGCCGCATTCACTTCCATTGTAAGTGTCTCACTGTAATCTCGATTTTTGCTTTTTTAAAAGAAAAGGTGGGATGAGACGAAAAGTCGAAATTATTTTTTGTGGTAATCAAGATTATGCCACTAATGCTGTCGATTGACCTTAACTTTTTCTGATCCCAGAATATTCCTTTAAGAAGCACTTTAAAATGTCTGAATTTCATTGCATTAGACTGACAAAATATCAAACCAAGTGGCATCAGCAAACAAACGATTTTATACCTTTTCACCGACCTTTTATCGATTGTTTTATCATTGAAAACCTAACAAACTTATTTGTGTTAAATGTTTTACTTGGAAAGTGTGCTTCTGGTATGTTTCTTTAAAATAAATGCTGCTTGGTTCGATATTGTTTTCAAATGCCATGTTCCTAAAATACTTTTTGGGGCCACTGTATAGTGTATCTCCCCATAAAATCAATGGAAAGATATAGATTTATAACTGAAAACCTGTTTTCAAATTTCATCTCAAAGATTTAGGCCCTAAAAAGCCTTTGGATGGCACAAGTCTGGATATCTATTTCAGTTGACAACACTATGGGACTAATCTGCCCTGCAAAGGCAAAACACAGTAACTACACATTTTTGTCCAAATTTAGTTATGCCGAAATCTGACCTCTTTGACTGTGATCTGTCATGAAACAAATGCATTTGACTCAACTATGCGCAGGCTGACAGATTCAGCAAGAAAAAAAAATTGCCGTAACTACAAATTTAACCCTAAAAACGACGTTTAACCCACGTTATTTTGAAGCATTTTGTCTCGGTTTCAGTGTTGGTGTAGTAACTGTGTTTTGCCTTTGTAGGGCAGTACGGGATGCTGCAATTTCTCATGTCTGAACTTGCACAAAACCTGCAGGACTTTATTAAGTTCAGACCAGCTGCAACATTTGTTCACTTCTGTTCTGAACTTGTGGAAGGAGTGAACGCTACATGTTTGTTTGAATACAAGGAACTCTTCTTCCAACATTGGAATAGCCATGGCTTACTTACTCTTTTTCTCTCTTTGAATAAGCATTAGTGTACGTCAGGGACAAGATGACTTTTTCTGCTGAATTCTGTGATATGCCTCAGTGTGTGTTCTTTGATGAAATATAGTCTAATGATTATTGGTGACAGAGTACTAGTTGTAGTGATTACACAATGATAATTGCAAGTGCCCTCACATTCAGTATTTATAACCCGACGCTAACGGCGAGTTTTGTGCGTACTTGAGGTTGTGTCCGTGCCAGTTTCCTCAGTGTTCTGTGAGGAGGCAGTCGTGTCTGTTGGAGTGTGCTGATTGAATGTGATTTAGCATTTACTCTCATGTGCACCAGGGTAAACACCTCTTGATACCTTATAGCAACTGCAATGGACGCATGGTTTATTTTCTTTGTTAAGGTGACACTTTCTGTTAGCAGTCATAATGAATGCTTATGTAATTGTAATGAAGGCATGGGGTGGGTTTTATACAGTATGTACATGCATTCTCATTCTCATTCTCATTCCAGTTCAGTACTACATCTGTTATCACATGCTTTTGTGATAAGGTGAATAGGTACACAGTATACTGTACACATGATCCTCATTTTTTTTCATTTGTAAGTTAAGCCAGTCTTTTAATGTTATTATTATAAAGATATCATCAGATTTAATTCTTGAATTATTGGTCACAATACATTTATATGAAGTAAAAGAATGGATGGATGTAATAGCCATGAAATTGCTTAAACAGTACAGAATTTGACCTGTTCAGTTGGCACACACAGTATTTACATGGGTGAATTTCACAATGTCTTTCAAAAAACTCAATCAAAAGCATTTGTGGCATAATGATGATTACCACAATAATTAATTTAGACTTTTAGTCCCTCCTTTACTTAAAAAAAATAAAAAGAAGCAAAAATTGAGGTTACAGTGAGGCACTTACAATGGAAGTGAATGGGGCCCATTTTTGGAGGGTTTAAAGGGGAAGCATGAAGCTTATAATTTTATAAAAGCACTTTAAATTCTTCTGTTAAAATGTGTGTATCATTTGGAGCTGTAAAGTTGTTTATATCATCGTTTTGTAAAATGTTTACATTTTACTTTACACAGAAAAGGTTAGAAAGCAATTGCATTGCACTAATATCATGTTAACATACATATAGTTTACGTCTTGTGGCAATACTTTTGAAGTGGTGAGTATTTTAATGTTTATGGATTGGCCCTCATTCACTTCCATTGTAAGTAACCCTATATTTTTTATATTTTAAAGAAAAGGAGGGACGAGTCACATTTCATTTTTGTTGTAATCAACATTATGCCACAAATGCAGCCAATTTAAGTTTTTTTTAAACCCAGAATATTCCTTTAAAGAAAATGAAGCCTATATATAGGACCATTTTTGCATTGTGAAATTAATTTAATAACAATTAAGTATATTTTGCCCCAATCTCATTACTGTAATGTCCCCAAAAAAAAAAAACAATACTTAATTTGTTGTACTGCCATTATTTTATTTACTCTTTTCTTTATTTCGTCTTTATTTTGTTGGTGTTTTTTTGTTTTGTTTTCCTTTTTTGGTGTGTGTGTGTGTGGGGTGGAGTTGAGATGTGATCTAAACATTTTTATTTTAGGCTCACCCATGCTTTTTTTTTTTTTTTTGCGTTTTCTGCGCTGATTGGTGTTAAATCTTACATGTACATTTCTATGGCAAAATGGGTTAAACAGACTCTTATTTATTAAATATATTTATTAAATCACCATGTAAGAAGCAGGAGAACTGCAGAACTTTGTGATTGATGAAATTCTGTGTAAATTTGCAGAGATTTGTACAGGCCTACAGATTTGATTAGAAAACATCTCTCTTTTTAAAACGATCAGTTTTGAATCCAGGAAAATGATATGATAGGTCATCCAATGCATTTATTATGAAGAAAATGTGGATTCATGTATTAATTTATTGGTAACTTTTCAACATGAAATGAAATGCTCAGAAGAGAATGGATAAAAAAAAAACAGATCGTGAATCTTTTTTTAACAATAGTAACAGAGACAAATTGAAATGATGATTTCAAACACATCTATTTCTCAATAGTCTTGACAGGTGGATATTGTCCCTTTACATCATCCTGTGAAGATCAGAAAGCAGTTGAGACATAACATAGAATGTATTTAGTTACTCTCTTAAGATAATCATGTGTTTCAATTAAAATGTTACCAGCTAATAATCAAGGGAGACAAAGACGAGAAACAGGAATGTTTGAACAGGTGCTTTAGAGGCGATGAGTTCATTAATGAGTGCACATTCAACAATGTACAGCCCTCTCCACCTCTGCTTACCCAACTATTGTACAAATCTGCCTGTAAATCACACCCTCCTCAGCTTAGCGCATATCAGTGAAAGAACACAGTGTGTACTGTTAAGCCTGCCGCAGTCCTTATCAGAATGTCAGAAATACATAGATATATATTAAACTCTACATTTGTAATACTTCTGTTGTAAGTGCTTTTGTTTGCTTGTGTGCTTTAAAAAGTGTTGTTGATTATATTGCACTGTGTTTTTCTTATAACAATGTTTAAATCCTCAAATTGTTTAACAGAGATAACATTTGATATGCATCACCCTATGCTTTTCAGTTTCAACTCACAAGAAAGAAGTGAGATGATTTTGATATTTCGATAGTCTCATCACAACTCAAGGGGGCAAAATCTCTATGACTTTATTCCCATAGAGACCAACCAATCAGCAAACAGAATTTCAAATTGAAACAGTACAGGCATCAAATTATATCTCGCCCCGTATCAGCACTTTATTTGATGTTGGATTCGTACTAATTATTATGATTTGTTTACTACGGAGAGATCACAATAACCGTGTTTCCACTATCAATTCCACTATTAAAATTCAAGTGTGCGTGCCGGGGTCAGTTGCGTTCCCAATGTCACTTCCAGGGCTTCATCGTGCCTCCTCAGGGCCAGGGGCCAAGCACATGTGGCCTGCCGATTACCCTAGACTCCAATGTCGGATACATCAGCTTGAGTTTCTCTCTTGCTTGTGAAATGGGTGGGGTGTGTGACGTTGGCACCGGGGCAGCATATTAAGGGTGGGTTTTAGGGCAAGGCTACAGGGATATTAGACTGATGGTGGGAATGCAGATCGATTTTGGGCTTGAGGTCTGAGGCTATTGGCCCTGGCTAACCAGATGATAGCCCTGGCTCGCACTGGCCCAATAGTGGAAAAGTGGCTCAAACTGTGCTCAGATTTAGAGATAAAGTTAAGAGATTAAAATCTGAACTCAAACATTTCTCATTAAATTCTTTCACGACCAAATTGTCTGAGTTATTCTATGACCCATTTAACTTAAAGTATATACTTTATGGTAACAATGGTCTCATTTCTTTTTTAAACATCTGAGACAAAGGTGAAACTTAAACAATTGAAAACTCGACAGAGTTCATGGCATGTTGTTTATGACGAAAAATTATTTCAACTCGTTCCTCCTTATATTAAAAAAATAAGAGAAGATGCAAAAATCCCATTTACAGTGAGGCTCTTACAATGGAAGTTAATGGGCCAATTTTTGGAGAGTTTAAAGGCAGAAATGTAAAGCATATAAAATCACTTACATTTTTTCGACATTAAGCTGTAATGTTGTTTATATCATACATTTTAGAGTCATTTTAGCATTTCAGCATAAAGTCGTCATGGAAACGAAGTTGTAAAATTGACAATAACTTTACACAGAAAAGGTTAGTAACTGATTTTATCAAACTAAAATCATGTTAGCACACATATCATTTACATCTAGTGGCTATACTGTTGAAACAGTGAGTATTTTAATGTTTACGGATTGGCCCCCATTCACTTTCGTTTAAAGTGATCGAACAGATTTATTTTTTTGGTATTACAAATTATGTCACAAATGCTGTCAATTGAGCTTAACTTGTATTGAACCCAGAATATTCCTTTAAGTCTCCTGAGCTATATGAAAGAACAACCTCTGAGCAATGAAAAAGCACTGGTCAATAGGTTGAACTACTAGTACTACATTGAGATAGCATTAGTGTATAGATACAACAGTTAACTTGAGCAAAATATGAGGTGTAAGTAATTTCAGGGCTGGAACTCGAAGTTTTCTAGTCTGTGTGACAAGAATTTCTGGACAAGTGAGAGTGTGTTTCATTACTAACAAGCAATGCAAGCAGAAGAAAGGAAGCTCACTGATGTTTCATCACGCCCTTTCCATGTTCTCAAACTTTGTGTCAATGGAAGTAGTAACAAAATCCCCCAATGGTCTCTCCAAGATCTAGTGACAACCAGAACACCTTCTTCTCTAATCCACTCTACTTTAAATGTCCGTATCTCCTACCAGTAACTTAATAAGAGAGCCATGACTGCCTCAAGATTTTCTTCATCATAGCAGCTTTGAAAATTTAGATCAAGAGCAAAACAGATTTGTTTATCAATGCTATAGCACTTCAAGGTTGATTAAATGTTTTGCAATGAAACACTATGTAACCATATAGCATGCCTCCCCTTAAGTCACTCAGAGACCGGCCAGAACAAGCCTTGGAAATAATAACCTTCTGTTCTTCATCAAACATTCATTGTGACTTGTGAAATCAGTTCAGAATACATCTCTTTTTCAATAAGTCAAGACTTTCCAGGGCAAAGTATATGAGTAAATAATCAATACTTGTCTTGAAGGACTTGATCATGCATTAGGTACCACATAAAAACCTTTAAGCCAACAGAACCCATGGAAGTGTGGCGGCCACCAATGCCAGTAAGGCAAAAGTGATCAATTAGACCAGAAGGCAACAGGAGATGGTGCAAACCCTGCATCCATTACTGTTGTAGTTCTGCTGTATGGTTGAATTAATCCCAATGTCAGTAACATCACCCTCTGCCATGGGTCGAACAAACTCACTAATGATGAACACTACTGAATGGTCTCTATTAGGACAGATGAGTCTTCTTCTATTTAGTCAACATGCAATCCTTCTTAGACATCTGCAGATACAGGCAAGACCTCCTCTAGCAGGGAATACAGGAGTGGGCACTGGTGGCACCTCCAAAGTCTTTCCAGTCTTTTTGGCTTCTACTGTGAATCTGTGGAGCTTAGTGATAAATGTAAGGTGTCTGCAGACGGGACAGCTGATATTGTCCAGTTTTATGGATCCGTTTAGGCTGGTATTTACCAAGGTTTGCACCAAGCAGTCATGGCAGAACTGGTGCCCCCAGCAGAGGGTCCTGGCGCTGTCCAACAGATTCTCATAACAGACAGGAAACTCACTGTCCTGAGCTTCCTCATCCAGTCTCCGGTGGAGATCGTCCCAGATGAATCTCCTTGACTCGCTTTAAGAAGCTTGATAGCGTGTTGAGAAAAACAGAGTACAACTGATACTCCTGCGTGCACACTGCTGTTCTGCTGACACTGTGACGATGCTGCTATTGTCATGCAAACAAATTTGACAAACTTATACTGTTAACTAGAATAGAAGAGGAAACTAGAGGTATGTCAAGGTAAAGGTTACACAAGGATACTTTTTTGTTTGGAAGATTTTATGTAATTTTGAGTCCTAGGAAAGTTTACTTAGGTTTCAAGTCAGTGCACATATTGCCAAATTTGACTTTCGCAGACATTTAAATATATTTTATCCAAGATTCATCTCAGTACACCGGCGAGTGTGATGTGTGACCGGCGAGTAAACACGTCTCTCTGTACATTACCGTAAACATATCTGTGCTCTGATTTGGTCAAAATATTACAATTATCACATACCTTTATACAGTCTGGGTGTTATGAATAATATCATCCTATGTGCATTAACAGTTTAATTATATCACATATGATGTTATTTATAACTGACACGTGTACAGATCACTGACATGCCTAAATAAATGAGCAAATACCTACAAATGTATTTTTATCCTTGCTCTCCCCACTTTGTCTCTGCTTGACTTTAGCGAAATGAATTGAAGCCACTTGCAAGATAAAACTGTATTGAAAGGAAATGAAGGTCAATGGAATTCACAAACATGATGGTGTGGTTGATGTCACATGAAACTGGTCAATAGCCGATTATTAATCATATAGACACATGGAGTAAATGTTTGAGAACATTTATCAAAGTGCAAAGAAACTTTTGATAAATGTATAAAATGAAACCAAAATTGTAATAATAATTATTAATATCATTATCATATATATGTAATAAATAGCCTAGGCCAAATCAAAAACATAGAGTTAAATAATAATATAAATATTAATAATTATTGTATTAATAATTAAATAATCTAATATTAAAGAGGAATATTTAATATTAAGTTTAGACTGTATGAGCGCATGTATGTATTTATTTATGAAATTTTATGGTAACACTTTACAATAAGGTTTCATTCATTAAAATGTGTTAATACATTAGGGATCATAAAGAACAATTACCGATTTTTTTTTTTTTTTTTACAGCATGTATTAATCTTTGTTAATATTAGTTAATAAAAATACAATTGTTCATTGTTAACTTATGTTAGTTCATAGTGCAGTTCATCATAGTAACTAATGTTAACATGTACAACATTTGATTTAAAAAAAGTATTACTATATGTTGAAATGAACATTAACTAAGATTAATAAATGCTGTAATGAATAAATTATGTATTGTTCATTGTTAGTTCATGTTAACTAATGGAACCTTATTGTAAAGTGATACCAATATATATATATATATATATATATATATATATATATATATATATATATATATATATATATATTATATATATATGCACTTCAATAACTATCTGGTTTGGTTCAGCTACGAAATCGGACATCAGTAGACTACAAAGGACATTTCAGACTGCTGAGAGGATTAGTGGTTGCTCCCTGCCCTCCCTTCAAAAACTGTACACTTCCAGAGTGAGGAAAAGTGCTGCTAAAAACGCCCTGGACCCCCTCACCCTGCCCACTACCTGTCTGAACAGTTGCCCTCTGGCCGGTGGTAAAGAGCACTGCGTACCAGTCTATCCATCCCATGAACAGCTAAAATTGCCCCATTGAGCAATAATTAAGTGCAATACATAGCTTAGCTATTTATATTTATCCAACATATCCTCTTCTGCTATTACATTCCCTTGCACTATCTGTATATAACAGATTTGTAAGTGTACATACGTGTGTGTGTGTGTATATACATATATATATATATATATCCATCCATCCATCCATCGTCAACCGCTTATCCTGTGTACAGGGTCGCGGGGGGCTGGAGCCTATCCCAGCTAACATTGGGTGAAAGGCGGGGGACACCCTGGACAGGTCGCCAGTTATATATATATATATATATATATATATATATATATACACACATATATATTATATCTGTCTTGTTGTTGGATTGTTTGTGCACTGGAAGCTTCGAATGGCTGGTTAATGACAGAGGTCAAAGCTGACAGGAAGGTAACCCAAATAAACGTGTTACAAGAGTGCTATGCAGAAAAACATTTCTGAATGTACAACACGTCGAACATTAAGGCGGATGGGCTATAGCAGCAGAAGACCCCTCCGGGTACAACTACTGTCAGTTTAGAACAGGAAACTGAGGCTGCATTGGGCACAGGCTCACCAAAACAGGACAGTGGATGATTGGAATAACATCGCCTTGTCTGACAAATCTGGATATCTGCTGAGGTACACAGATGGTAGGCCAGTTGCAGCCTCAGTTTTCTGTTCATGGCTGACAGAAGTGGAACCCGACGTGGTCTTCTGCTGTTGTAGCCCATCCACCAGATAGCACACGTCTCCGAGTTGTCTATTCTAGATCTTTTCATCTGGAAAGTGTCACAATCTAATGAACCTCTGCTAAACATCTTTAAAAAAATCTGATTTACAAACATTCTAAATCATAAATGTCTCAAATACATCTGATGAATGTCTTATTGATATCCGAGACATAGCTACTTATTGACATAAGTCTTATAGATGTATTGCAGATGAGCAAACCATGTTAAAAATATGTCTTCTAGTGAACACACACATCAAATAGATGTCAGGGCGATGTATGTGTACTATCAGGGCCGTCTGTAAGTTTGATGTGTTGTTCATTCTGAGATGTTATTCTGCTCACTACAATTGTACAGAGGGGTTATCTGAGTTACTGTAGCATTTCTGGCAGCTCAAACCAGTCCGGCCATTCTCCGTTGACCTCTCTCATCAACAAGACATTTCTGTCCGCAGAACTGCCGCTCACTGGACGTTTATAGTTTTTCGCACCATTAGTTTACTTGAGCAACCACTGGGAGGCGCAATGATGATACCATTGCCTGTGTTTTGATTCTGGTCTCCAGAGGCAATGAAAAAACTATCAAAACGATCAACAGAACAGATCAGACAGAACAACAACCTTTTTTTTTTTTTGTTACAAATAATTTCAAGCTCAACTTGTGCTGGTGTTGGTTCTCATTACAACTCAAAGTAGTTAATGATATCAACGTATCTAAGCTCGCACCATCGCTTCATGACATCATCTCACTCAGTTGAGGCACTGTCATTAAAAAACAGTCATCTCGAATTTGTGAAGAATCGGGACTTAAGAGCCACATGTTTTTGACCAATTTTATAAATGTAATACCTTAAACATTGCATTACATGCTAAGAATATACGCCAATGGGAGTGAAAACACTGGAGACCAGAAATGGAACACTTCCGCGTTCAGGAAAAGGTGGATAATGTAAAATGGGACATGAAACCACTGATAATTTATCCCTTTATTAACAATCGTACATGTCAGCTGACATAGTCAATGTAGGATTCAGAGGAACTTTACTGGCATAATTTATAAGAGTGTGTCTTTCAATGACGTAATGACGCGGAGTCGTCATCGTTTTCCCGGAAACTGAAGAAGGAAATCACAGTGGAGTCGCGTTGGCATTTGGATCAGCTGTGCTGGAGCGCACGGGAGAGACACCGAGTCTGTTCGCTGACTTCAGGAATAGGACATGATAAGGTACATTTTGATGACATTTATTGTTTTAGACAATTTCACAAAAAGCGTTCACGATATGTAATTTAAAAGAACGGGTGGTTTATTTTTAAGCTGTCATTTACCAACCGACAGAGACCAAGAGCTGCTGAAATCTACATGTGTAGACAAATATCCTATCGATTAAACGATGAATCTGGCAGTCGCTGGGTTTGATGGTTATTGTGTTAAAGATATACTCGATATGAACCTTTAGTCTTCAAGGCTGGACGCATAATGCGGACCTGTCGTGCTGTACCTCACCCGAACGATTCTCATTACGCTGTCAAACGATTCACAAAGAATCGAAGCTGAGATTCGTGTTTACGACAAGGCCGTCAACCATCTGTTTTTACTGATGATAGCTGTTGTAAACTGACATTTAGTTTACCAAGTTGCTTTTTACACTGTGTGACAATCAGGTTCTGCCATTTTACATATTTTTTGCTAAATGACAGCATAACATTTATGACAAATACCTAAATGTATGTTTATGTAACTAAATGTTTTAAGTTATTTACATAGTTACATGAATAAAGGTGGCTGAAAATATACAAAACCAAACTGTTTGAATTTACTGTACCATATGGCTTGCGTCATGCCGTTATTGACAATTAGGCGTAAACCCAAAATGTTAAGTCACACACATTTTAATATAGATAAAGCTGACTTGTACATGAAAAATACACAAGCCCCTCAATGTTGCATGTAATCGTATTACTGTAATACAATTACTGTTTAATTATAAAAATGTAAGACAGTACCATTTAAATTCTTGTAATCAGATAACAGCTTCTGACTTTCAATTGAGTAAATTACTTTTAAGTACATTTCTTGGGTTACACCTATTCCTAAATCAATATGTAGAACACATTTAAAACACAAATTATGTTCATATGATTATTTTGATATCGTTGAGTGTAAAAATAAATAAATTCTGTGAAAATGTTTTTAGAAAGTAACTTAAAATTGTATTAATTTGTAATGTGATTACATTTACCATTGAGTAATAAAGTAATCTTATTAAAAAATTTAAAAAGTAATTTGTATAGTGGATACATATTTTTGAGTAACTTACCCAACACTGACTATATTATAAGGTTTATTACAAATACATTTCAAGATACACAAATGAGCCAAAACATTATGACCACTTGCCTAATATGCTGTTGGGCCGAGGCATGGGCTTTACAAAATCCCTGAAGGTGTCCTGTGGTATCTGGCTCCCAAGATATTAGCAGCAGATCCTTCAAGTCCTGTAAGTTGTGAGGTGGAGCCACTGTGGATCAGACTTGTTGGTCCACCATATCTCGCAGATGGTCATTCGGATTGAGAACTAGGAAATTTGGAGGCCAGGGCAACACTTTGAACTCCTCATCATGTTCCTCAAACCATTCCCAAACAATGTGTGCTGTGTGGCAGGGCACATTATCCTGCTGAAAGAGGCCACTGCCATCAGGGAATACCATTGCCATGAAGGGGTGTACCTGGTCTGCACAATGTTAAGGTTGGTGGAACGTGCCAAATTGAAATCCACATGAATGGCTGGATCCAGGGTTTCCCAGCAGTCTAGGTGCTTTCGACGGTGGACAGGTGTCATCATAGGCACTCTGACGGGGCTGTGGCTACACAGCCCCATTCACAGTAGGGTGTGATGTACTTTGTGTTGTGACAAATTCCTCCCGTAACATTATTAACATTTTCTGTGCCACAGTAGACCTTCTGTCGGTTAGATCCAGACGGGGTTAGCCTTCATTGCCCTCACACATCGATGAGCCTTGGGCACCCAAAACCTTGTCGCTGGTTTGTGATTTGTCCCTCTTCATTCTACTGTCAGTAGGTACTCACCGCTGCTGAACAGGAGCACCCCACACACCTTGTCATTTCAGAGATGCTCTGACCCAGTCGTCTGGCCATAACATTTTCTCCTGCATTCAACATGTTGATTACGAGAACTGATTGTTCGCTTGCCATATAATCTACCCAGACCTTGACATGTGGCCTTGTTTGGAGATGATCAATGTTATTTGCTTTACCTGTGAGTGGTCATAATGTTTTGGCTTATTGATAAATAACCTTCTTTAGATGCATAAAAGTAATTTATGGTGAAAATAGATATAAAACATACAAATAAATATATCAGCACTAATTTAAAGCAGTCCCGGTAACTTAATAGTAGCACAGCTCTCATCCCTATATCCTTGAGGATATGACATGTGTTTTTGGTATGTTATTTAGCAGGGTGGTGTGTGCTGGAATGTGATTCTGGAAATAATGTCAACCCTGATTAAAGAAAAAAAGGTCTGGCCTCTCCTCAGAAGCTCTGACTGTGCTCGGTAACCAGCAGAGACTGTTGTGGGATTTGTTGCAATAGACAGGAACTATTCTGCTTTTCCTGTGGTGCAGGACAGGCGCTCTGTGGCCGGACAGATGGCCTCACTGTCAGTAGTGGATTTGGGTGGGTGATGAACTCTGTGTAGGGACTATATAAATTACCACAATTGAAATTACATCACATCAGGAGAACAAATAATGTAAGTCCTATTCTGCTCAAATGTAGCAATCCATCACTGTTTTGGTGTTTGATGGCTTAATTATTCTGGAAATGTTTATATTTATTATTATTATTTTTTTTTTTAGCATGTGCCCCTTTCTTCAAACAATTCAGTGGCTTTGTATTTTTGGAATCGCTGCTCTTCTCTTTGGTGGTTTGGCATCATATGTCTGGATATGTGGAAAACTGCAAGCTCCTCAAATTTCATTGAAAATGTCTAAAAACAATCAGTTTAAAAAACTAATGAGAGAAATCTTTAAAAAAAATTTGTGTTCGCTAACTGCATTACAGTAGTTAGCCTAACATTAGCTAATGAACAACACTTAAACAGCATTTAGTAATCTTGGTTAATATTAATTTCAATTAGGGCTGCACAATTAATCGCAATGTGACCTTTTGCGATTTCATAAAATAAATAGTCTGCACATGCTGCTCACTTCAAAGTGTATGTTCACTTCTCTGTCCTGTCTGTATTGTGTTTGTGCAGTATTACAATGCTTTTAGCACAGTTCTCAGCTCCACAACTCTATCTTGTGCTAAGAGTAACTGATGTGCCATTCCGTTTGCTTACGTGCGCTGAGTGCGTTATGTTTAAAGTGCTCTAGATTAACTTCACTTTTACTTAATTCCAAATATTTTTGGCCACTACAAGTTAATATACAAAAAAAATAAAAAATACCCTACAGCACCGGGTAGTTGTGGACAAAGGAGTATAACATGTTAAAATGAGCAGAACAGTTTACAGATGAACTCCGCTACAACCAGAAACTCTTTAAGGCCCCGATATACTTCCGTAGAAGTTCTTCTTCGTTCAGAGCCAAAATAAGTTTGAAACAGCTGAGCAACATTATACTGTTTGCAAACATTCGGCCACTCCACTGTGTAATGCATTTAGAGGAGCATTTACATATGAGGACGTTACATGTAAAACCTTAACTAATGTGACATTAAAATGTATTTTCAATGACTTTGTGTCTCATTCTTTGATTAAAATTCACATGAGGTCATTAAATGGCTACACGCTGCCATAATATGCTTCGGTTATACTGTTATTGTAACATATGATGACACTGATACAACTGCAAAGATGAGTGGATAAAAGAGTGTTAATGTTCAGAATAAAGACAAAATAATGATGACAGAGGCATATCTTACTCTTGAGCAGAGGTGTGAATGGCTTTTAGCTGCAGACTGCACGAGTGAAACAGCATATCAAACAACAGAGTGAATTGACACTTGAGAGTATTTGAGTAGATTTGATTCCTTTTTGTAGACTAATTAACCCAAAAACTAAATGCATGACATGTTCTTGGAAATTGTCTCTAAGTGAATGATCATACAGATGTAGGGGAATTTGCACAAACTCGCTAATAACTTTACACACCGGTGTGTTAATGTTGACTGATCTTGACTGACTAAACAACATAAACAGAATTAGATGTCGGCCTCAAAGCAGGATTATTTGCTTTATTTTTGGCTGTAGTGAACGGTTTAAATTCGGTTCATTTTAAGAGGACTTTTTAAGTATTTTTATTGGCAGTAGAGCATGGTGAAAGACATTACCTAATTTTGGTCAAAAGGTATTACTTTTACAATTTCTATTTCATAACACAATTCCATAAAGTTGAATTGAATTGATGGAATTTTGTTTTTAAAAATGGGCTAAAATAGGTTTTTGAGTTGTTATTTTATTGTATTTAGATTAGGTTAGATTTTGGATTTAAAATAATCATAATATGACTTTGTCTAAAATCATATACACTGCCTGGACAAAAAAAAGAAATTGCGTACTCTAATATTTAGTTGAACCACCTTTAGCTTTGATTACAGCGCACATTCATCGTGGCATTATTTAGAGAACCTTATGCAACATCACAATATGTATATCTGGCCAGAGTTGCATACATTTTTGGCCGAGATTTTGTATTGATGATGGGGGAGTCGAATTACTCCATAAATTATTCTCCATCACATCCCAAAGACTTTCAATGAGGTTAAGGGCAGGACTCTGTGGTGGCCAATTCATTTGTGAAAATGATTCCTCATACTTCCTGAACTACTTTTGCACAATTTGAGCCTGATGAATCTTGGCATTGTCAAAAACACTTTGATGGGATGACCTGGTCATCCAGTACATTCATGTAGTCAGCTGATGTAGGACTGGGTGATAAAACAATCTCGATATTTATCGCTATAAAAAAAATCCACTATATCGATGGTAAGCTTTTGACTAATTTTCGATAGTTAGTCTGTGTTCTACATCTAGATGATTAGGTGCGTGTCGCTAAAAATGCAAGCAGGCTTTCTCTGTCTAAGTTTCCACTTTATTTTGAAGTGTGTCTGTGTTGTCATGCTGCATTTCATTCAACTTGGAAAGTCGGATTTTCAAATTTCCTACTGGGAAAAGTGCAATGAAACTTAACTGAAACTTAACTTTGAAGTCGTAATTCCAACTTGAAAAGTTGTGCGGAAATTTTAAACATTCGACCGAGATGCAGGTGTGTGACGTCACACAATCTTGTCGGCACCCAGGGAGATGTACAAAATAAGTGATAAACATTCACTTTTATTAAATATTATCGATAAATTTGTAAAATTTCCTACATTTACATGATATTAAAGCTTGTTTAACAAACATTAGCAGAGTAGTAGGTGTTCAAAATTATACTATCTTTTGATAATCATCCACCTGTACCACAAATGCTAGCGTTGCAAATTGGTTATGAATTGGGTTGCTTGGAGACATCACTGATGATAGTCAAACACCTGCTCAGCTAACGGGAGCATTGCAGTTGTTTCCATAAGCGTCATCTTCTGAGCATCTGGCGATGGTATGCATTTATGGTTGGAGATATCAAGTAGGAATGTCCCTCATCCGATTTGAATGGAATGCAGCATTAGACCATGGAGCTCTGCCGTAACTACGCAGATTCCCAATCCGCAAAAGCCGGTCGCTACTTGAATCACAGTTATTATTAAACCGCAAAAGGCTACTATATAAATAAATAAATATGTAGTCTGTATAGGACTCGTCCTAAAAAGTGAATAAGCGCTCTGCCTGCTGTCATTTACAAACACAGCATGCAATGCTCATGATGGCGTTTTCCGTGTATGAGCCAAGGATCTCTAAATATATGAGCAGTTTGTGTCTGTCAGCACAACACTGGCTGCACACATTCACAAGCACTCGCATTTAAAATGCTGCAAGCTTTTGTGGTTAAATAATCTCACTAGGACATGACGTGATTTTAATCTGTATGCTGAATGTTTACGGAAAGACATTCATCCGTCAGATGGTATTGGAGAATTGCCATCTGACGGCTCAATGTACATGAGCATGGTGTTGGACCGATTCCGATACCAGTATCAGTGCATCCCTAAATAAAACTATTTTAAAGTTGTATATGTTAACATTAGTTAATGCATTGTGAACTAACAATCAACAACTGTATTCTATAAACCATCACTAACCAAGATTAATAAATGCTGTTAAAAATATTAATTGTAAGTTCATGATTCCTGGTACATTTTAATAAATGCAAATAGAACCTTATTGTAAAGTTTAACGCTAATAACTACAGGGTCCCATGGTCATGAACATTTTAAAGTTTGGTTTCCAGGCCTGGAAAGTCATGGAAATTTGTATTGTTAGTAGTGTAAAGAAATTTTGCTTGGCTTTAAAATATTTAATCAGATATTGCTTTGAGTATTTGTGTACAGTACAACTTGTCCAAAAGCCAATGTTATAACATCAGTTATTTACACTGATTTATATTCAATTAAGCCTAGTAGGTAATTCAGTACATGACACGAAAATAGAAATCTACTAGAAAAATTATTTAATGAGTAATCCTGATCGACTGGAAATGGAAAGCGTGAGAACTCAAAAAACAAAATGAGAAAGATCATGTGATATTAAGTTTGTTAGGTTGTGTTTCAGTTTGACTTCCTTTTTAAAATGTCTCTCATGTATGGAAACTTCTGGTAATTTACATTGGGTATCTGCATTGTGTTTCAAGCATGCACAGAAACTGAAGTGCTGGCTCATACCATGTGATGCTCAAGAATGCAGAGAACAGTTGTGTGCAATACTTACTGCTTTTGAAACAGACAATGTCCATCTGCTACAAGTTGGGTCACTGACAGATGCCTTTCGGAAAGTTGAAGCTGAAAGTTTCTGCACTCTGCTCTTCATCATGTCAGGACTAATGAGCGGTTGCACACAAAATGACCTCCGATAGGAGTTAATTGAGAGGAAACAGAGATTGGTTTCAGAGAAACGCTGAAAGAAACTGTGCTGGTCAATCAGACGATGTCCCAAAACAAGACTAGGATGAAGAATGGAGGTCATTTTCAGTCACACAAGAGTCATTGAGGCATATAAATGCAAGACTTCATAATGTTTTTAAAAATATCTGTTGACATTAATCTTGATATTACTGCATTTTTACTAATGGAAAGGCTGCTCTGTTCTTTCATAATATGTGGTTTTGAAGTTGGCAAAAACCAAAGATGAGGGATAGTTTACCCAAAGAAACCCTGTATTTTCGTCTTTGAAATGTATTTTATCGTAGGATATCCAAGCAGTCAAGTTGAAATCAGTTTAGCTATTAAAAAAAACGTCTCAAGACTCCTGCGTTTTGTTACATTTTGGCACACACCTTTTTATTTATTTTATTTTTTTACCGCAATGTATTCTGTGTGAATGCCCCATAATATTGTCAACAGAGACAACAAGCGAGACCATATAGTGTGTGTGTGTGTGTGTGTGTGTGTGTGTGTGTGTGTGTGTGTGTGTGTGTGTGTGTGTGTGTGTGTGTGTGTGTGTGTGTGTGTGTGTGTGTGTGTGTGTGTGTGTGTGTGAAGGGCTGAGTAAGTATTGTGAGTTGGGGTAAATGGATAGACTTGTGCCAAATGAGGATACTCACCATGGGCCCTCAGCCTTTGATCTGCTTGGGGTTGTACAGGGTCAATAATGCGAGATGAGTTGTAACAGACTCGCTGGGTCTCTGTCTCAGGACTGATCTAATTCCCATATGCTTCTACAGGTCCCCATCATGGACACAGAGATGATGCCAAAATTCTCCTCGAAAGACGAGGAAATCGATTACTGGAAGAGTTTGACTCTCAAATACAAGAAGAAGTAAGTCATTAAGTAATAATTTTTTATTTTTAGCTGTGTTAAATGTAGCAATCAACTGAGCTATTTACAATAGGGAATCATCTGTTTGTTCACTTCAGACAAAAAATGCTATAAAGTGTTTTTATAATCAGGTTGGCTTGTTCCTCTTTCTCATAACCGGGATCACAAGAAGTCTTCATGTGCAGAACTTGCCTGAAAGCTCAGCAGATTTGAACATCCGTTATTCACAAAGTTCTAGAGATCCCACGCATACAGCATTTTCCTTTATTAGCTAATTTAGTAAGGAAACTGTCAAGAAATGTCCTAGGCCCAATTCAATAAAAAAAAAAAAATGTAATTATATTTTGCTTTAAGATTTTTTTGCTTTATTACATTAATTTAAGGATATTTTATTTTACCCCCCATTCTCATTACTGTAACGCATCCAAATGTTATACTTTTTAGTTTTAAGTATTCTCATTGCCTTCAATGATGATTTTTGATACCGTAACACATATATTTTTTACAATAATAAAATGCTGTTGTAGAGAGTACTACTAATAATGTATTGAAGTACCCTCTACAGAATTAAAAAAATAATAATATTTTTTTCAAATTGTGGTAACTAGAATGAACTCTACGGTTCTGGATCATACAGTTTGGTGAAGAAAATGAAGCACCAAACAGACATGCAATTGTAACCTCCGCTAATGCTCGTGTATGGCTCTGTAGATGGACCCACTCTGCCTGTGTTTCAAGTGTGACCCACTTTCTACAGAGAGAAGCCGTCCTACGAACTGTTAGTATGTTAAATCAGTTGATGACATCACAGTTCGCACACGTTAGTTGGCAAAATGGCAAATGGAGAAAACAAGCCACAAGAGAGAAGCCCCTGCGTCATTTAAGTCTCCTGTCTGAGAACGTATTTTTATGCATCAATAACAACAGCAATGGTCAAAAACATGAAAAAAAGAGGCACTGTGTGCAGACATTGCTCGACGCGAGTGACGTATACTGGTAATACACCAATATTTGATTTGCTATTTACGCTGACATCACCTGAGGATATATAGCATGCGGTGCTCAGAGACACGGGTGAGCCTGAAACGGCACACAGATACACTCCCTTCCATCTTAAAACAGGCACCCTGTGCTAGTTCGGACAGACATGAAATAAGAATTAATGTGCTTGGGGTGTTGTCATGGCCAAAGTTATGTTGCCCTTCATTGATGAAGATGTGGCATTTCCGCATCTGATTAAAATACTCGAGTCACATTATAACATCCATTATCATATTCATTTTAATAGCAAGTTTATTTCTTCTATAGTGATGTACAGATTCTGAATGTTGGATATACGTTGAGTAGAGTTTGAAATACACTAATGCATTTAGCGTAATACAGGTGTTAAGTTAAAATATTGAGTTAATTCGTTTTTTGTTTTTATTAAGGACCCTAATGAAAATTTACCTAATGAAAATGTAACCATATTGTAGCAACCATGACTGTAATGACAGGAAATGCTCACACCATGGTTCTCTTACGAGAGGTTCTCTCGTATTGCGTAAGCTAGCTTACGCTACGGGAAAGATTCATCTTTTCTGAGATATTGAAGCCAAAAAATTATCCTTAATTTTTGTATCCATTGTCAACGCAGTGCGGCAGCTGCAGACCTTGAGCGGGCTAGCTAGCGAGCTCATAGGTTGCTCTGCGGCAACTGCTGCAGCCTATAGACGAGCTTGGGCGAACTCGCGATCCAATGAGAGGCGTCCGCGCATCACTGCATCAAAGCCCGCCAAAATGGGCGTGACTTGAGTGCATATAAGCGTAGTTCGTAGGCTGGAACCCTGATTTTCATCTCTTCAGCGAAGCTCTTCGCATCGCTGACCTGGAAGCCGCGTCGCCGTTCGAGGGGCATCAAGCAAGCGTGGACAGCGCTAGAAGAAGCCGGCCGTCTCAGCCACCTTCAGCCATCCTGCGAGCTACGCCATCCGACGACGTATCCTTTTATTCAGCAAGCTAGTTCTCACTGAACTATTCACAAAAGAGTACGAGCATCTTTTTCAAGATGCCTCGCTCCACTTGCGCCTCATGTCGCGCCCTTCTCAGCACAGGAGACCGCCACATCATCTGGCGCTCTCTGCCTGGGACTGGGGCACGCAGAGCTCGCCCTCACTGAGGGCGGATGCGATTTCTGCGAGGAGCTACCGATGTCGACCCTGCGGGCTCGACTTGAAGCGCTCAAAGCAGAAACCGCCGCGCTGCCTTACCTTCAGCTGCGCAGGAAGAAGCGCCGCTCACAAAGGCTGCCGGAAACTGTGGTTGAAGCGACTGCCTCGCCGGAGCCTCTCCCTCGAGCATCGCTTTCACCCTCCCCGCCCCCCCGGGACGCGCAGTTGCCGCCGAGTGGCCGCACTGCTGCCATCTCGGATGACGAGGCGGAGGATCATGGCCGCTGTTCCATCATGGCTTCGGACAGCGAGGAGTGGTCAGGCTCCCAAGCCGCCGCCTCGGCTCAGGAATCCAGCAGGACCTGCGCCGGAGTCGAAGGGGAGTTAACACGCCTCCTCACACAGGCCGTCGACCGCCTCGGGCTCGAGTGGTCACTGCCCCCTGAGCAGGCACCCAACAGACTCGACGGCTGCTTTCTTCAAAGCCATCGCCGCTCTACACCCGCGGCCCAGGCCGCTCCCTTCCTGCCGGAATTACACACGGAGCTTGCAAAGTTGTGGAACGCTCCTTTATCAGCCAGGTCCCGTTCCCACGTCTCCACCTCTCTCGCGTCGGTGGACGGCGCCACTGAGAGAGGCTACTCCTCCATCCCCCCGGTCGAGGACTCGGTAGCAGCACACCTTTGTCCGCCCTCCGCGAGATGGCGTTCCAAGCCTGTGCTCCCGTCTAAGGCCTGCAGAGCGACTTCCACCTATGTTGGCCGCGCCTATTCCGCCGCCGGCCAAGCCGCATCTGCTCTGCACTCAATGGCCGTTTTACAGATCCTACAAGCAGACCTTCTTCGAGTGGGATGAGAAAGGCAGGCACCCAGAGGCTGTTACTGATCTACTGAAGCGCGACAGACCTCGCCCTTCAGGCTACCAAAGCTGCAGCCCAAGCTCTAGGGAAGTGCATGGCCTCGCTGACTGTGACCGAGAGACACTTGTGGCTAACACTAGCCGACATGGTAGAAGCAGAGCGCTCCACGTTCCTCAACGCACCGCTCTCTCCGCCGCTCTCTTCGGCTCCGCGGTGAGTGGCATTGTTGACCGCTTCTCAGAAGTCCAGAAAGCCACCCAAGCCATGAACCTCTTCCTGCCGCGTCGCGCTAGCTCCTCTGCAGGCCGTTCACGTGATCAGCATCCTGCACGAGCCTCTTCACAGCGCCCAGTTCAACAAACTCAGACTTCTCAGCGTCGACAGGGCGGCCGCCCTCGATCGCGCTCAGACAGCCGCCGCAGACCGCTGCCCCCCCGCGGGCCTCGATCTAAGGTAACGCTGAAACCCGAGCAGCCGAAGTCTTCCTAACTGTTGAACAAACGACGGCTCAGTCCCGCCGCGGCCGGACCACCGTCAAAGCTTCGCCCGTCAGTCCCCTTCTCTCAGGCTACTGCAGTGGTGAATTTAGCAGCCAACAAGCCGGTGACACTGCCCGCTTGCCTGCACTCAAACGCCGTTTTCACGGCGACCCAAATAAATCTTGTAAAGAGCAAACATGTCTTATGTGTAGAAAATGTGCCCACAACCCAGTGTTCACCCCTACACACAAGCATAACACATCCCGTGCCCCTATCAGAGCACGCTCTCATAAAGCGTTTACGAACCGCTCGAGCGTCAGAGTCAATGAAGGCGCCCACAAATGCGTGCGCGCGCCCATTCTCTGGCCGCTCTGTCACACTACCAGCCCTATGTGTAGAAAATGTGCCCACAATCCAGTGTTCACCTCTACACACAAGCGCTGCATGTCTCGTGTCCCCACCAGAACACGGTCACATAAAGCGGTTACGAACCGCTCGAGCGCTAGAGTCAATAAATGCGCCCACGAATACGTGCGCGCGCCCATTCTCTGCCCGTTCTGTTACACAGCCAGCAAACATTCCTCTGTGTGTAAGTCCCGTGCCCATGACTATGCTTGCGCATCACGTAACAGATGTGACTCTTTCCCCATTAATTCCAATCGGGAAGTCACTCACAAAACAGCCTGTTCATGCTGTCTGCGAGCAATCATGCATAAACACACTAAACGCGCTCACACATTTTGTTCAGCGCTCTGTGTGCGGCAATCAGAGCGAATTGGCCATTCACCCTCTAGCGTTATGCTTCAAAGCGTGGGAAGCTATTCCAGGGATATCCAAGTGGGTGTTAAGCACAATACAACAGGGCTATTTGCTACAGTTCGATCGCCGCCCTCCTCGCTTCAGAGTGCGGCTCGAAACCACTGTGAACACGGAAGCAGCGTGCATGCTTCGTTCAGAAATAGCAAGCCTTCTGTGCAAAAGGGCCATAGAGAAAGTGCCACCCTTTCTGAGCGAGTCAGGGCTTTACAGCCGTTATTTTCTTGTTCCCAAGAAAGACGGAGGCCTCAGACCCATATTAGATCTCAGGGTTTTGAACAAGGTGCTTGCAAAAAGACCGTTCAAAATGCTTACAATCAGGAAACTCCTCGCGCATGTGAGCCAGGGGGACTGGTTTATTTCTCTCGATCTGAAAGATGCATACTTTCAGATTCAGATAAATCCCCGTCACAGGCCATTCTTGAGATTCGCCTTCGACGGCCAGGTTTATCAATACACCGTCCTTCCGTTCGGCCTGTCCTTAGCACCCCGTACTTTCACGAAGTGCATGGATGCGGCGCTCACACCCCTGCGGAGTCAGGGTTTGCGAATTTTGAACTATTTGGACGACTGGCTGATTATGGCACAGTCACATATGGAGCTTCTGTCTCACAGAGCAGTTCTCCTCAACCATCTGAACAGTTTGGGTCTTGCAGTCAATTGGACCAAGAGCTCACTACAGCCCAGTCAGGCAATTTCCTTCCTTGGAATAGAACTAGACTCTGTGGCAATGACGGCTCGCTTATCTACATAGCGCGCGCGCCGTGTTCAGCTACTAGCCGCATCTTTTCAGATGAACAGCCTCACGCCTCTGAAGAAATTCCAGAGAGTGCTAGGTTACATGGCCTCAGCCGCAGCAGTACTTCAGCTGGGTTTACTGCACATGCGCCCGCTTCAGCATTGGCTAAACACCCGCGCGTCTCGCCGGGCTTGGGCCACAGGCTGCCAGCCCATCAAGGTGACTCAGACCTGTATTTCAGCTCTGCAGCCCTGGACATTGGCCGAATGGTATCAGAGGAGAGTGACAATGGGAGCTGTATCTCGCCGAAAAGTCATCTCGACAGACGCGTCCAACACGGGTTGGGGCGCGGTCTGCGAGGGCTCTCCGGTTTTCGGCCTATGGTCAGTTCAGGAAAAGCTCCTTCACATAAATTGTCTGGAAATGATAGCGGTCGAGTACGTGCTCGTGCGCTTTCTCCCGGTCATTCAGGGTCACCACGTCCTGGTCCGTTCGGACAACAGATCTGTGGTATCCTACCTAAACCGTCAGGGCGGTGTCAGATCCAGGAACCTATTCCATCTGACGAAACGCATACTGAGTTGGTCCCAGTGCCACCTGCACTCGCTGAGGGCGGCGCACGTGCCAGGCCACCTGAACGACGGCCCGGACAGACTGTCTAGAGACAATATTCCCCCAGGGGAATGGTCCCTGCACGCTCAAACAGTCCAGACGTTATGGCACCTATTCGGCAGAGCAGAGATAGACCTCTTTGCGTCCAAAGAGAACTCTCACTGCCCAATATTTTTCTCGAAAAGCGAGGACGCGCTGGCCCAGGACTGGCCCAGACGCCCGCTTTACGCCTTCCCTCCCATCTTGCTATTGCCACAGGTAATGCAGAGGATCAGGGAAACGCGTCACTCGGTGCTCCTCATAGCCCCGCGTTGGGAGAATCAGACATGGTTCCCGGAGCTTACGCAGCTGTCACTGACAGCGCTGTGGCCCATCCCAGTGAGAGCAGATCTCCTCTCTCAAGCTCGCGGCACAATGTGGCATCCCCACCCAGAGCGCTGGGCGCTGCATGCATGGGTGATCAACGACTACCCGTCGCTCTGCCAGAAGGAGTAATAAACACCATCATACACGCTAGAGCCCCTTCCACGAGAAGACTCTATGCGTCAAAATGGTCTGTGTTCTCAAAATGGTGCACTGACAGAGACCTGGACCCTCGGACATGTGGGGTGTCGTCGCTGCTCGTATTTCTACAAGAGCTGCTGGATAAGGGCAGATCCCCATCCACGCTCAGTGTATGTGGCGGCCATTGCGGCGTTCGCTGAACCCCTGCACGGCCAGTCATGGGGTAAAAACGAGCTGGTCATCCGCTTCCTCAGGGAAGCTAGAAGGATGAACCCCCATCGGTTCCTATCTGGGATCTTTCTATAGTTCTCGAAACTATGAAAGCCCCCCCTTTCGAACCACTTCAATCCGTGGATTTGAAATACCTTTCACTCAAAACCGTTTTTCTGACTGCCCTGTCATCAGTCAAACGTGTGGGAGACCTTCACGCGCTGTCTGTCAGCGCTGCGTGTCTTGAGTTTGGACCAAGTGACTCCAAGGTCATTTTAAAGCCTAGACACGGCTATGTTCCCAAGGTGATCGGTACTCCTTTCAGAGCACAGGTCATTTCCCTATCGGCGCTGCCAGCACCCGATAGCGAACGCGACGCCAATCTCCTTTGCCCGGTCAGAGCACTGAGCTTGTATACTGCGCGCTCCGCCGCTTTCAGACGCTCTGAGCAGCTTTTCGTTTCGCTCGGAGGGCGCACCAAAGGTCTCGCCGCTCGAAACAGACACTATCTAGATGGATAGTGGACGCTATTGCTGCTGCATACGCGTCAAAAGACCTGCCATGCCCGTTGGGCATTAGGGCTCACTCCACTAGAGGCATGGCATCCTCGTGGGCATGGTCCAGCGGGATTTCCATTCACGACATATGTGTGGCAGCGGGATGGACCTCCCCCTCCACCTTTGTCAGATTTTACAATATGGAAGTGCCCGCTCTGCAGGCAAAACTACTAGCGGTTTAATACGCTACAGCTCCCCTGGTGAGCTGCACTGATGGGACACATTCCACACAGACCGGCACCGCTGCTCTGTCGTTCCCTTCCCACTATGTGCTTATGTATTACACAATCAATGACCCGCATTCTTGCCGGCCAAATATTATTTCCCCACTCATACGGGCTCCCGGGTCCCCCTTAATTCCCTGGGGCTCATACAGTGGATGCTTGGCGCGCACGGCGTTGACAATGGGTTCCTGTAGCGTAAGCTAGCTTACGCAATACGAGAGAACTCTCGTAAGAGAACGTATCGGTTACCTAACGTAACCTCGGTTCTCTCTAGATGAGGGAACGAGTATTGCGTAGCCGGCCGTGCTTCGCGCCACGAGCGACTTTTCGCTTCAGTCAATGAAAACCAGGGTTCCAGCCTACGAACTACGCTTATATGCACTCAAGTCACGCCCATTTTGGCGGGCTTTGATGCAGTGAGCGCGCGGACGCCTCTCATTGGATGCGAGTTCGCCCAAGCTCGTCTATAGGCTGCAGCAGTTGCCGCAGAGCAACCTATGAGCTCGCTAGCTAGCCCGCTCAAGGTCTGCAGCTGCCGCACTGCGTTGACAATGGATACAAAAATGAAGGATAATTTTTTGGCTTCAATATCTCAGAAAAGATGAATCTTTCCCGTAGCGTAAGCTAGCTTACGCAATACTCGTTCCCTCATCTAGAGAGAACGGAGGTTACGTTAGGTAACCGATACGTTTTCTTATGAAAGCATGAAATCATGGTTTTGATAATTAACCATGGATTTATGTAGTAATACTGTAGTAGCAATATAGTAACCATGGTTTTACTATAGTAATATTGTATTAGCCATGACTAAAGTAACAATGACTTCTGTCACCGTTGTTTTCTTGTCAGAAATCATAGCTTTGATCAAATTAACCATTGTTTTGCAACAGTCATACTGTACTTTACATAAAGTAACATTGATTTTACTATAGTACTGTAACCATGTAACTATGTTTACTTTTGTGGTTACTATGATTTTGCAACAAATACAATGTTTAACTATGGTTACTGCAGTAAAACCATGGTGATTTATAGTGAGGGAAAATCTCTTGTAGTGTCTGTTACCAAATAGAATATCTTTTGATTTGGCAGTAATATTTTTTTTTTTCCCTGAACATAACAAATGCTGAACCATACCGAAACTTTGACACTAAAACCGCGATACAAACCGAACCATGAGAAATTTTTATAATTGTCTTTAGTTCTTAATTTGTAGGCTATTAGTAATTTTTCACCTGGTGTCTTTGACAGATGCTTATGTGAGGGCAAATTGGGCCACTGGATATGGTAATTGTTTGGCTTTGGGGAGGTGGTTATATGTAAGATTTTGGAATGCCCAATTCCCTGTGTGCTTTTAAGTCCTCGTGGTGGCATAGTGATTTGCCTCAATCCGGGTGGCGGAGGACGAATCCCAGCTGCCTCCATGTCTGAGATGGTCAACCCACGCATCTTATCACACGGATTGTTCAGGCTTTACGCCATCCACCTTGGCTTCCATGCTCAACTCACCACCTTGGTTCAATATGCCATAACTTGCTTTGAGATAATACAAAATTTTTGCCCAGATACAGTTGACATGATTGTAGTCATCATGTCAAGCATGAATAATTAACTGCATCACTTTCTCAGCAGTGTTGTAACATAAGAGCCTCCAAACATGAGATGTACATGTTTGCATTTTTGAGAAAATCAGGGTTGTGCGTGGTTAGTAATTAAGTAACTGAAACATGGCCATGAAACAAATAATCGACTCCAGTTTTCTCTCACAAAATGTGCTTTTGTGACCGTTTTTGTGTTAGAAATGTCGTATCTGATCACGCACTTCTTCTGAGGGAAATTCACAGCGTGTCTTCTTCCAAAAACCATAATGAGCTCAAATGGGAAAGTCTGTACCTCTCGTTGGTTTCATACAGAGAATATTTGTTTTCATGTGACAATGTGCATGTGACAGCCTGCCTGAGTTTCATCCACAGTCGGAGGCGGCATGAAATTTGACGGAGGCGGCCACCTCATAATTCTCTATGCAGGAAAAACCCTGATGAATGTTTCATTGCATACTGGTAGTATGCAGCATAGACTATTTTTTTTGCCTTAATCATGAGTGGAATAGCAGCTCACAGTTGTTGCTGACACTAATGCTGACCGTGTGTCTGATGGTGGTCTCCTCCACACCGCTGCTTTCAACTCTCAAACCGACTCAACACTTGCTCACACTCATTTGGGCTCCAGCTCCTCTGCCCCGGAGCTTTGGTGGAGTACAGGAAGTGCACAAATTCCTGGAATTTCCTGCTAAGGAAGGACCAAAACAGGCTTTCGTAGAAATAGTTGTACATGATTTGGTCTTTAAAGCCCTTTAACTCACTTGACAGAGAATCAAGACTTTTGTGTTGACTTTATGAAATCAAATAACTGGTATTACAAAGTTGAAACAAGGCCAATTGAATGTTAGGCCATATTTCTATGAAAACAACACGCTCACTTAAAACAAAAAAAGTTTTTGTCTCATTATTTCGATTAAGTTCTAGGAAACCAATGGCCTGTAATGGGACTGCATGATTCGTAATCGTATTTACTGGTAATGGTTGTTTGCAAAGGCCAGCATCTCTATTATTATTATTGCTCATACTTTGCTTTTTGTGATTGAACAAAGCACTAACCCTTTAGTAAACATCAGCACATATCACATCCTACACCGTTTGTGCTATGGACATAATGCCTACAATCTTGGGGTTTGTTGAGAAGAACTGTGATTTTTATTTTGATTTAATGTAGAATTAACGCATGACGGATGACAGAATATGGATCCCCAGACAAAGCTCGATTTTTACAGCGGAGGCCAATGCTATTATTTTCAGACTGCACAGCAGAGAAATTGTTTTATAAAAATAGATTCAAAATCATGTTTTCAAGCCCTGAAATCCCTCAAAGACCACTCAACTCTTAAAGCAAAGATTTTAAGCAAACCGTTGTCCCTGGAGGCACTGAATTTTAATTATCTACTTCTGTTGGATACCTAGCCATTGTTGGATCCCAGGATATGAGCAAGCAAACACTGCTGCTAAAGGCTTTGGTCACTGATCTTAAAAATTGCTCAATGCCACCCTCAGATCTCAAACCCATCATAATATCTTGCACCATCAACAAATGGCAAACTGAATGGGATAAGTACATCACAAACAGACTACACAAAATCCACCCTGTAATTGGAAAAAGACACAACAAACAAACAAACATGACAAAATGGACTAAATAATTCCATAGAATTGTATTGAAAGAGTTGCCTGAGCCATATCTAGAGACCAGAATATCATACAGACTTGGGGCCCAGTAAGCAAACACCTTGCTAACTCTCAGAACTTCCTAGCAAGTGCAAAGCAATGCAATATTTAAACAGTCGGAACACCTTAGCAACATTCTGACAACCGCTAACAACACCCTAGCATTGTAGTGGCAAGTTTTGCACTAGCAAGCGCTACTCACTTTATCTTGAGAAAATAAAAACATGTATTGTCCATATAATTTATGTAATCTGATTGGTGTTCAGAGCAGCTTCCTGTTATCGAGTGAGTGTGCTGAGGAAGCAGGCCTCTTGTGTCTAGTATATCAGTAAGGGAGGGAGGAGGTGACTGATTTAAGGTTCCATGTTCTCATGACAGGAGAAGGCCAGTGGGAAAATGCCTGGGGTAAAGTAATGTGTCCTGTCAAACTGTACCACATGGGTTAGGAAAACACTGTCTAAAAACAACCTCGACCATGCAGACAGACGGTTGAGCTAATTTCCTTCCACCAGACCCCCACCAGAGATTATTTAGCAGAGATTGGCCACTTTTATTTAAATGAATGAGAGAAATTGGAACATTCAACCACGGAGCTCTGAACGCCCAATGGTCAACCGACGTAGAAAGGAAGTCCTGACTTAAGTTAAAAGAGCCAATCACCTTTCAAATATAGACATAACCTCTCAATCAAACGCACATGTGCACTAGCTATAAAAGCTGGAAAAATTGCTTTATTTAGTGTAATCTGAGGTAAAGAATCACAATTTATGATACCAGTATTGTTAGATTTTATTGCTGATTTTTGTTTTTATGTTCTTTGATCGTAATCTTGACAAACCGTTTTTGGGATTTTGGTCTTTCTTTACTTAAGTATACAGGAGCTGCACTGGCAAGACTGGAAATAGCCTCCCAAGAGCATTCAAAGATGGCTGACAGTGGACTGACTTGCTATAAAGACTTTGCCCCCCACTATTCATTTAAAGCCTGGATGTGACCCCTGACCTCTGACTTTTAGGGGTCAAAGTGAACATTTGTTTTTGTTTGTCAAAGCAGAAATGCATGAAGTAGATCTTCATCGCAGTTGTACCTTTTCTGGCCCAAGATATGCATCTGACATTCACAACTGTTTTTTCAGACAGCTGAGACATCAAATTGAGCTTGGTCATGGTTGAGATTGTGGGGCATGTGATGGTTGGGTTACAGAAAGGGACACCTATTATTAGCAGTTGTAAAATAATGCATGGTTAAATTCGAATTGTAAGACTAATAATATGGCACTTTCTAATATAGAGTATCTCACAAATGTGAGTACACCCCTCACATTTTTGTAAATATTTGATTATAGCTTTTCATGTGACAACACTGAAGAAATGACACTTTGCTACAATTTATAGTGAGTGTAGTGCTTGTATAACAGTGTAAATTTGCTGTCCCCTCAAAATAACTCAACACACAGCCATTAATGTCTAAACCGCTGGCAACAAAAGTGAGTACACCCCTAAGTGAAAATGTTCAAATTGGAGACATAAGTGATGCGTGATACTGTGAGTGATGCGATTAAGTCAAAGGCAAAGACCAAAAGAAAACATTTCTGTACCTATATTTACCTTTCCATTGGCAGGGATAGCAAAAAGTAAATTTTGGACCCTGTTTACAGGTGTCCTAGCTAAAAATGGGCTTCAATTCCAGCCCGAGGACCTACAAAGTAGCTCCAGTCTGAATGGCCAAACATGAGTGACTAATTCATTATCCACTTTAGCATCAGCTGACTTGTCCTAAACGATTTGCATTGTGTAGTTAATGTGATGAATGTGCAACCGCTGTTCCAGTTGGCTGACTTTTGACGTTTGTGTATCTGCAGTTATCATGATGCTCAGGAGGAGCTGCAGGAGTTTCAGGAGGGCAGTCGAGAGCTGGAAGCTGAACTGGAAGCTCAGCTGGGCCAGGCAGAACATCGCATCCGAGACCTGCAGTCAGAGAATCAAAGACTGAAGAGTGAGGTGGACACACTCAAGGTAGGACGGTCCTCACTCCTATCTTTAAATGGGATTTCCTTCAGCAGTGATCAGCAGTGTGGCTACTGTGTTTGGTAAAGAACATTACCCTGTAATATGCAGCATATAATTGGATGTCAGGATCAAGAAGAAGAAAATAGAAAGCTAATGACTCAACAGAAAAGTTCACTTGCTGCAAAGTTGTTATTTGAAAATCCAGACCGAAATACAGTATCCTCATAATAGCTTGGGCTTAGGTAGACACATAACAGAGATCTTGATTTACAAAGCTTTTTTTTTAGAAATGCAGGATTAGGTATTGCCCATTGACCTTAGTATGTTTCTGAATTGTTTTGCCACGACCCGAAGCAATACGCTTATTTCAATATGCTAATAGAAATTAAGTGGATAAAGTAGGTTAACTAGAGGAGCATTCAAGTCCACTGTCCTGCCACTGTCATCATCATCTACTTAACCTCACTTTCCAAACCAACATGACTGTCTTCCGTAAAACACAAAAGATGTCGCAAAAGACAACATCTCTTTTTCATACAATTAAAGTTAATAGAGACTGAGACTGAGCTCCAAAAATAACCATAACTTAGTCCAAATGATTTGTGTGCTAAATTCGAAGGGCCCTATTCTAAGAGCATTAAGCACAGCCTTATGCGATAAATCCATTTATATGTGGCTCAGGTGGTAGAGCGGGCCGGCTGCCAATCGCAGGGTTGGCGGTTCGATTCCCGGCCCACACGACTCCACATGCCGAAGTGTCCTTGGGCAAGACACTGAACCCCAAGTTGCTCCCAATGGCAGGCTGTGTGTGTGTGTGTGTGTGTGTGTGTGTGTGAGTGTGTGAGTAGGTGAGTAGGTGATTGGGACAGTGTAAAGCGCTTGGTAACCTCTAAGCTTAAAAAAAGCGCTATATAAGTGCAGACCATTTATCATTAGCATTCCCATTCATCTCTATGGCTGTGCTCAGCTAGTGCAGTGTTCCCAGGTAGCTTGCGAAATGGAGGCTGCCATCTTTGCTCTCGGTTCCGGGATTAGGTGTCACATGACTGATCACTTGTTAATGGGAATATATTGGAAAAATAAAAATAAATTTCACGCTTTTAAAAGCCCTTCAAAAGCAATTAATCAACGGATGAAGATGTACTATAATGTCATTAAATCATTTAGATTGGAATGTTTCTTGGAAATAAAAAAATATTTTGTTATAAATCACGGCTACTTTTGAATGGCTGTCTATGGAGAAACGTGCTTTTTGCCATCTGGTGGTGTAGTTCCAGCATCTACCAGCCCTTTGGGCTTATAGTGACCTGCTAACCAGCCAATTCCTGATCCCCTTGATAGGTCATACATGCAAAGTCAATGGGCATGGCCATGATGTTTTGGTATTTTCGTGTAAGCATGTGCTAAGTCTAGGCGCAAATGGGTTTTGTGAAATTGCACATGAATGCGCTAATGGGCTGGGTCAAGTGAAATATAATTCTGAGGTTCCATTGCCGGAGTTCCAGCAATATGAAAAAAGACAGCATATTCATATATAAGTTGTTAGTGTAAAAATGGGCTGTCTGTATTCAAGGAATTAGAAAAATAGAAATATGGACATACATTCTTTTGTGCATTAACTGCATCCTTATTGAATGTCAGGCCACATTTCTATGAAAGTGACACGCTTATTTTAAACTCATGGAAAATGTTGTTCTCATCAGGACTTTGATGTTGGCCCTGTTAAATTAGAGAATACTATTTATCATATTTATTAACTGGCACACAAATCCTGGATAGTATTAACAGTGATTGTATCAGCCATCAGGTTAGGCTGTCTGTTTTTTTTTTGGAATGCCCAATTCCCAATGCGCTCTTAGTCCTCATGGTGGCGTAGTGACTCGCCTCAATCTCAGTTGCCTGCACATCTTAGACCTTCAATCCACGCCTCTTATCACGTGGCTTGTTGAGCACATTACCGTGGAGACATGTCGCGTATGAAGGCTTCACGCTATTCTCCGTGGGATCCATGCACAACTTGCCACACGCCCCACCGAGAACGAGAACCACTTTACAGTGACCACAAGGAGGTTACCCTATGTGACTCTACCCTCCCTAGCAACCGGGCCAATTTGGTTGCTTAGGAGACCTGGCTGAAGTCACTCAGCAAGCCCTGGATACGAACTCAAGACTCCAGGGGTGGTAGTCAGCGTATTTACTCGCTGAGCTACCCAGGCTCAGGTCGGTTTGGCTTTATTTATTGAAACACGAAAAACTTAATCCATTCTTCATTCAAATTACACTTTAAAATATAATCCAAATAATGAAGTGGCCAAAATTATAGTATTGCCACCATAAAAATCACTCTACGACAAGGTGGAAAAATACTAATTCAAATTAGATCATAAATACAATTGGAAATATCAACCAAATAATAATAACTGAATAATAAACCATGAGCTCTAGAAAGTTTAACACAAATGTAATGTTTTTTTTTTCTTTTTTTTGTTTTTTTCATAAAACGCCTTCAACCGAAGATTGTCAGGGTCATAATTTGATGTTCCACTAGATTTTCAGAGTTTGGACAAACTTTATTACCACCTGCAGTTTTAACTAGAGAAGGAATTGGGGTCAGGGGGAGTAATAATTGCATTAATTTTATCATGTTATTTTCTTTTTAATCAATATTCAATACAAATTCTTCATACAATATAATTTTAACAAAAACTATGCAAAATACAGTTTCATGGCCAAATTCACCCTCCATTGGCAGTCTGTGGTAAAGTTTATTCGAGCCCCAAGTTGTGGGTGCTGGTGACTCAGAATGTGTCTCCCGTGTGTCCCTGACTGCAGGAGAAACTGGAGCATCAGTACGCTCAAAGCTATAAGCAGATCGCCATGCTGGAGGATGACCTAGTCCAAACGCGCAGCATCAAGGAGCAGCTGCACAGATATGTTAGGGAGCTGGAGCAGGCCAACGACGACCTGGAGAGAGCCAAAAGGTACACAAACACACATACCTAGTACACAAGCCAGCTTTGTCTTTCTAAACTGACTTGACCCAGAGTTCCTGCATGTCTATGCTACATTTGTGAAAACAGTTTTGATATAGCACAAGACTAGCTTACATTTCACCAAGTCCTACCAAGCCTAACCTAAATACATAGCATGAGTGGTCCGCATGTTTAAAATGACTGTCTGGACTGCTGCAGGGCCACCATCACATCTCTGGAGGACTTCGAACAGCGGTTAAATCAGGCTATAGAGCGGAACGCCTTCCTGGAGAGCGAGCTGGATGAAAAGGAGTCACTTCTGGTCTCTGTGCAGAGGCTGAAAGATGAGGCTAGAGGTAGATTACTTCAGACCACATTTGTCAGTGAAGTAGCGTCTCTGTTGACAGCATCTGTGGCATTACTACAGACAAGAATTGCTTTTACAGTAATGCATTTTCAATGACACTATGGGCAAGAGGGTTTAAAAGCAGAAATATGCAGCACACATTTTTATATGAGCACTTATACATAGTTATTCTGTACAAAAATATGTTAATGGAGCTGACATTTTGTCTAAATCGCTGCTTTAGTGGTGGCAGTACTGTTCTAGGCTGAATTTCTTATGAGTTACTACTTTAATGCTCTCTGCATGAAAGCAATATTTGTGTCACGTCGCTTCGTTTTATCCTCGCACGTATTAAGCGATTTTATGAAGCTAATTAAAAGGATGGTTCACCAAAAAAATTAAAATACTCTTATCATTTACTCACCCTCATGCCGTCCAAGATGTGTTTGACTTTCTCTCTTCTGCTGAACACAAAACTAAGGTTTTTAGAAGAATATCTCAGCTCTGTATCTCCTTACATTGCAAGTGAATGCTGATCAGAACTTTGAAGGTCTTAAAAGCACATAAAGGAAGCATTAAAGTAATCCCCATGACTCCTGAGGGTAAAACTATATCTTCAGAAGTGATATGGTAGATGTGGGTGAGCAACAGATCAGTATTAATGTCCTTTTGTACTATAAATTCTCCTCCCTGCCCAGTAGGTGGCGATATGCACAAATAATACGAATCAGCAAAAACAAAAGAAGAAAGTGAAAGTGGAGATTGATAGTAAAAAGGACTTAAAAATTGTTTGTTTCTGACCCACATCTATTGTCTATCCAAGATGGCGGCGCGGTAGCACGCAGCGGCCACTCCGGATCCACAATGGTGCTATTTTTGTTAAAAAAGCCCGACTTTTGCAACACATGGACATCGGAGCAACCAGTGTTCGTGTCTACCATCGCCAGACACTACTCAAATATAAGACTCATGCAAAAACCAAGCTGCATGATGACCTGCAGGAGGCGCTACGCGTACTCGGCTTGCTGCGGAGACCAGGCCTCCAGCCCTCGGCGTCGCCTGATGCCGTGGCCGGGAGAGGACGTCGTAAGCGGTGTGCGAGAAAGCGGAAGCGCGAAAGAGGGCGGGGTCCATGCTAGGCTAAAACAAACCCTAGCCGGCCGGCTCTCCCGCCTATCCTGCTCTCAAATGTTTGCTCCCTGGACAATAAACTGGACTATATCCGACTCCAGCAGGCTACGCAGCGTGAGTTTAGAGACTGCTGCGTCTTTGTTTTCACGGAGACGTGGCTCAGCGACAGAGTTCGGATGCCGCCATTCAGCTAGACGGGCTCGCCTCGTTTCGTGCCGACAGAAATACAGCTCTCTGCGGTAAGACTCGCGGTGGTGGCTTGTGTGTTTACATCAACACGGAATGGTGCAAGAACTCTATGCTAGTCTCTAGTTACTGTTCATCGCTGTTGGAGCTTGTGACTGTTAGATGCAGACCTTTTATCTACCACGGGAATTCACCACTGTTTGCATAACCGGAGTTTACATTCCCCCAGCGCTAACGCTAAGGAAGCGCTCTGTGAACTGTATGGGGCTATGAGCTGAACTGCAGAACGCTCACCCCGACGGACTGTTTATTGTCGCCGGAGATTTCAACCATGCAAATCTCAAGACAGTGCTCCCTAAATTCCATCAGTATGTGGACTTTGCAACGAGAGGGGCTGAACGCGCTTGATCTTGTTTACACAAACATCCCAGGCGCTGCACGGGCGGAGCCCCGCCCCACCTCGGCTACTCAGACCACATCTCTCTTATGTTAATTCCAGCATACAGACCGCTCGTCAGACGCACAAAACCGCTTCAGAAGCAGGTGAAAACCTGGCCAGCAGGAGTCATCTCTGCTCTTCAGGACTGTTTTGAGTGTACTGACTGGCACATGTTCAGGGAGGCTGCAACATATGGCGATTCTACCAACTTGGAAGAATACACAGCATCAGTGACCAGCTACATCAGCAAGTGCATTGATGATGTCACTTTCTCCAAGACCATCACCACACGCTCCAACCAGAAGCCGTGGATGACTGCGGAGGTGCGCACGCTGCTGAGGTCCCGAGACTCCGCCTTCAGAGCAGGCGATAAGGCAGCCCTAAGAACAGCTAGGGCCAAACTGTCACGGGCAATCAGAGAGGCAAAGCGCGACACGCCCAGAGAATCCACAGTCACTTCCAGGACAGCGGTGACACGCGGCGCATGTGGCAGGGCATCCAGGCCATCACCAACTACAGGACAACATCAGTTGCCTGTGACAAAGATGCCTCCCTTCCAGATGCGCTGAACGACTTCTACGCTCGGTTTGAAGTGCAGAACGACGTGATGGCGAGGAAGTCCACCCCTCCTCCCAACGACCAGGTGCTCTGTCTTACCACGGCAGATGTGAGGAAAACTCTACGTAGAGTCAACCCACGGAAGGCTGCTGGACCAGACAACATTCCTGGCAGAGTGCTCAGAGGATGTGCAGACCAGCTAGCAGATGTTCTTACCGACATCTTCAACATCTCTCTGAGCAGCGCCATTGTTCCAACGTGCTTCAAGGCCACCACCATCATCCCCATGCCAAAGAAGTCTTCAGTGTCCTGCCTCAACGACTACCGTCCCGTCACACTTACACCCATCATCATGAAGTGCTTCGAGAGGCTCGTCATGAGGCAGATTAAGACCCAGCTGCCCCCTCACTAGACCCACTGCAGTTTGCGTATCGTTCAAACCGTTCAACGGACGATGCCATCACCACAACCCTCCATCTGGCCCTCACCCACCTAGACAATAAGGACTCATACGTTCGAATGCTGTTCATAGATTTCAGCTCAGCATTCAACACAATCATTCCCCAGCACCTGATTGGAAAGCTGAACCTGCTGGGCCTGGACACCTCCCTCTGCAACTGGATCCTGGACTTCCTGACTGGGAGACCTCAGTCAGTCCGGATCGGGAACAGCATCACCACCACCACCACACTGAGCACTGGGGCCCCCAGGGCTGTGTGCTCAGTCCACTGCTGTTCACTCTGCTGACTCACGACTGTGCAGCAATGCACAGCTCGAATCACATCATCAAGTTCAGCTGATGACACGACCGTGGTGGGTCTCATCAGCAAGAACAACGAGTCAGCATACAGAGAGGAGGTGCAGCGGCTGATGAACTGGTGTAGAGCCAACAACCTGTCCCTGAATGTCGACAAAACAAAAGAGATGGTTGTTGACTTTAGGAGAGCACAAGGTGAACACACTCCACTGAACATCGACGGCTCCTCTGTGGAGATCGTCAAGAGCACCAAATTTCTTGGTGTTCACCTGGCGGAGAACCTCACCTGGTCCCTCAACACCAGCTCTATCACCAAGAAAGCCCAGCAGCGTCTCTACTTTCTTCGAAGGCTGAGGAAAGCACATCTCCCAACCCCCATCCTCACTACATTCTATAGAGGGACTATTGAGAGCATCCTGAGCAGCTGCATCACTGCCTGGTTTGGGACTTGCACCGTTTCGGACCGCAAAGCCCTGCAGAGGATAGTGAGGACAGCTGAGAAGATCATTGGGGTCTCTCTTCCCTCCATCAAAGACATTTACAAAAAACACTGTATCCATAAAGCAACCAGCATTGTGGACCGACCCCACACACCCCTCACACAAACTCTTTACCCTCCTCCCATCTGGCAAGAGGTACCGAAGCATTCGGGCCCTCATGGCCAGACTGTGTAACAGCTTCTTCCCCAAGCCATCAGACTTCTCAATACTCAGAGACTGGTTTGACACACACGTGTCCTGAGTTGCACTTTAATAACTGTCACTTTATAACTGTCTGCTACCTCAATAACTGCTATGTGCATAGAACATTATCTCATAGTATGTTATGTTTACATTTTTAGAAACTGTCATCTTTTTGCACTACTGAGTACTGGTCGGCGCTGCACTGTCTATTGTCCTGTTCATTGTCAGTAATTTGTTGTACTGTCCTGTACTTTTTGCACATGTTTGCACGTGCACTTTATATAGGTATATATAGGTAGTTTATATAGGTATTTTATTTCGTTGTGTAGTCTCATGTGGTCCTATGTTGGTCCTTTGTTGTTTTTATGTAGCACCATGGTCCTGGAGGAACATTGTCTCGCTTTTGCTGTGTACTGTACTAACTGTATATGGTTGAAACGACAATAAAAACCACTTGACTTGACTTGACTTGTATTGCTTCTGAAGACAGATTTAACCACAGGAGTCATTTTGATTGCTTTTATGCTTCTTTTATGTGCTTTTTGGAGCTTCAAAGTTCCCACCATTCACTTGCATTGTAAGGACCTACAGAGCTGAAATATTCTTCTAAAAACCTTTGTTTGTGTTCAGCAGAAGAAAGTCAGACACATCTGGAATGGCATGAGTGATTTTTGGGTGAACTCTCCCATTAACATATGTTTAAGTCTTAAGGCCATACGTTCAAAACTGTATCTATTTTAGAGTTTATTCCAGGGTAGTGACTTGCCCCATAGACTTCCCATGTAAGTGTATGACTGTAAATGTACTTTTGATTCATGTGCTGATGACTGAGCTTAAGTTGTAATAAACACAGTTTGCATTGGTTTATCAGTGCTAAATTTGCTTGTTCTTTTAGACCTGAGACAGGAGTTGGCTGTACGAGAGAGGACGACAGATGTTTCGAGAATGTCGGCTCCCAGCTCTCCCACCTTAGACATCGATAAGACTGATTCAGCTGTGCAGGCCTCCCTGTCCCTCCCTGCCACACCTGTTGGAAAGACCATCGAACATCCTTTCATTTCTCAGAAAGGTAGAAGTCCCCTTTTTTTCCTGTTCAGTACACTTTTAAGGTGTGGTCACACTATAATTGAAGTATGCAAAAGTTTTCTGCCACTGCAAGGGCTTCTGTTTATAAATTCTAAAAAGCAAATTTTAGTTCTACTATTTTCAAAAAGTTATTCAAAATGCATAATCTAGAGCACTTTTTTTTCTCATATAGAGTTGAGATGTGATGTTTAGATCTGATTTAGGTCAAACTCAACCTAGTCTCATTTAATGAACGTTACTATAACTATGTTTTTGCAAACTGAGTTTTACTTGCCACGTTCTATATTTTACCACAGTTTCCTTGTGAAATTAACACTAGAGGCGCTACAACAACTGTGTTTTATTTACTTTTACACAAATCATGAGTACAATGGCTGTTTATGACTTTATAAACACTTATTTGTCACTCTTACTTTTACGTATCATTTGAAAAAAAATTTTTTTGCAGAGCCACCTACATTTACACGTGTATTCAAGTGTGGTTAGTTTCCACGGTAGCTCACCTGATAGTGTTGAGCCCAGCAAGCATTAAAGCTGACAAGTGAGATGAAAATGACATAGAAGTTACACAAAATGACGTGGTTGCTTCAGAAAATGTGCTTTTTATGTTGCATTTGTGACAAAAATACTATCAATTAGGTTTAGGTGTTGGTTTAGGGTAAGGATGTCTGTTTTGTTCATTTCTCATTTATCTTTTAGGACACTATTGGTTAGGTTTAGGCTAAAGTGTTAGGTTAGGAAATGCGTTTTACTCATTAAAACATCCATCTAAAATTCACCTTAAGCACCTTGTCTGATTTTAACAATTTCACTCACTTTTGGCGCCCCCCTCTGGACATTTCACAGGGAAACTGCAGCCAAACGTGTAACGCAGCGTGTCATTTTGGTTTGCAAAAATGTTACCATGGTCATGGAAATTTTATGAGATTAGGCTAGTCAAACTATTTTTTTGTAAACTTGTTTTGCAAAACCTTGTTGCATGGTCAATACCAAAACTTTGGTACACAGCATAGATTAAATGTCTACACAATATGCGTTTACACTCTCCCAAGTTTCCATTTGTTTGAATGGAAGTGGATGAAACGCAAGTCTATTTCGACCGCACCACAAATACCTGCAGGAACATGTATTTTCACATCCATGTTGCTTCATTTTTCTTTTTCTTTTTAAAAGCATTGACCAATGGCTGCGGAAACTCCCCCCTCACACCATCTGCACGGATCTCAGCCCTTAATATTGTTGGTGACCTTCTGCGTAAAGTCGGGGTAAGTCATGAATTTCAGCTTTTCAAGTGTGAAACTGGCCCTTCATAAATTACACATTTACACCCAGTCCCGCACTTGTAAAGAACAGTTTGTGAACACTTGTCTTGGTCTGCTCCACAACAAAATTAAACTAAATATTTGATAATGGGAAATCATGTGACATTTCATCTGGTGCAGGCTCTGGAGTCTAAACTAGCTGCCTGTAGGAACTTTGCCAAGGACCAGGCAGCAAGGAAAAATTACGCAACAGCAAATGGAAACCTCATCAACAGCAACTCAACAAAGTTCTCTCATTCAATCCACACTACGTTTTTTGACAAGACGTAAGTGCTTGATGTTTTTCTATTCAGTCTCTCTAATACGAAGTCTCAAATTACAATGGTATTGGCATGTTCATTTTGAAAGACAAGAGGATTGAAACCATTACTTAAATATGCATTTTAATTAGCTTTTATTGAAGTTTTTTTTTAATGAAACATTTAATTCAGTTAAAAAATGTAATTGGCCTACCCTCGCCTAATTTTACACCAACTTTATCTTAAAAAAAATTTTTTTTTTAAAAGTCTCATTCTTTAGGTAGTTAACATCTTACTTTCATTCACTATAATACTATACAACTAGAATGTACATTTCCTGAAGAAAATGTGAGTGTGCTTGCCGTGGCAAAACTCGTGAAACAGCATGTTATAACTTGAAAAGAGCAAAAATTATGGTCGTAAATAAATCAACCCAGAAGTCTGTTCGATTTTCTGGTGCAGAAATATGTGATTTGTCGCTCGGTCACTAGGGTAAGCCCGTGTGGTTGCTATGCAGTTACCAAGGTAATACAATACATGGCTCCTTTCCATCCTGAGTGAAATAAGTCAACCCGAAGTCTGTAGTGTTTTCTGGTGCAGAGATATGTGATTTGTTGCTCGGTTGCTAGGGTAAGCCCATCTGGTTGCTAGGCAGTTACCATAGTGATACTAATGAAGTCTCCTTGCCATCCTGGTTGAAATAAATCAACCCAGAAGTCTGTACTGATTTTCTGGTGCAGAAATATGTGATTTGTTACTTTCGGTTGCTAGGGTACTCTGTTAAGTTGCTAGGGCGTGGCTTGGCAGCTGCCAATCATGAATCTCCAAAGGCTGCTTGTCAGTATGAATGATATAAACCAACTCCCATGCCTCTGTGACATTCAGAATGGAAGATATCCCTCTATGGATTTTGGTTGCTAAGGTGCTCAACAATGGTTGCTAGGGAGGGGCTAGGAAGTGTTCAGGTGATTCATGATTGGCTGTTTGCTGCCCCGAGTCAAACGAGACCACCCTGGTGTTTCTATGACACTTCTATCCGGAGATATCCCTTTGATGTCTTTCATTAGAAGTCTATGGGACTTGTTGCTAAGGTGCTTTAAATTGTTGCTAGGGCATGGCTTGATAGCTTCACAATGATCCTGAGAGACTGATTGGTCGTCTGAGTGAAATGAGCCTGCCCCCTTGTCTCTATGACACTGTGATCCAGAGCTATGTTCAATATTAAATCCCTTTGAAATTTAATTTCATGGGCCGTCCTACACCATTGTAAGTCAATGGGGGCAACTTTGGGCAGCTCCTGCCCCCCAGGGGTGCAACATTTACCCCATATTGAGGTATTCTCTTACAGAGCCTGCCAGCCTCTTCAAATGTGGCAAATCACACGTTTCTGCGAAATCCTCGCTCGGAGCTGTGACGCGTCAAAGTTTGACGCAATGTTAAGTCTATGGGATTTTTCGGCCGCTTTTTTGCCCCTGGGGAAAACACCATACCCCCGATCGCTTATAAAAGTCATAGCACACGTGTCATCAATAGGCCGTTCGATTTGACACCTCATTCGTGGGTCTACGCCAAACGGTGCGGGACGAGTTAGGTGCCGAATTTTGTACGGAGATATAATAATAAGAAGAAAAACTAGATGGGTACATTTCCTGAAGAAAATGTGAGTGGTGCTTGCCGTGGCTGAACTCGTCAAACAGCATGCTGTAACTCGAAAAGAACAAAAATCACGGTCGTAAATAAATCAACCCGATAGTCTGTACGATTTTCTGGTGCAGAAATATGTGATTTGTTACTCGGTTGCTAGGGTAAGCCCGTGTGGTTGCTATGCAGTTACCAAGGTAATACAATACATGGCTCCTTTCCATCCCGAGCGAAATAAGTCAACCCGGAAGTCTGTACGTTTTTCTGATGCAGAGATATGTGATTTGTTACTCTGTTGCTAGGGTAACCCCATGTGGTTGCTAGGCAGTTACCGTAGTGATACTTATCAAGTGTCCTTGCCATCCTGATTGGAATAAATCAACCCAGAAGTCTCTCTGATTTTCTGGTGCAGAGATATAGTTATAGCTAAACGGTTGCTAGGGTACTCTGTTTAGTTGCTAGGGAGTGGCTTGGCAGCTGCCAATCGTGAAACTTCAAAGGCTGCTTATCAGTATGAATGATATAAACCAACTCCCATGCCTCTGTGACATTCAGAATGGAAGATATGCCTCTATGGATTTTGGTTGCTAAGGTGCTCGACAATGGTTGGTAGGGAGGGGCTAGGAAGTGTTGAGGTGATTCATGATTGGCTGTTTGCTGCCCCGAGTCAAACGAGACCACCCTTGTGTTTCTATGACACTTCTATCCGGAGATATCCCTTTGATGTCTTTCATTAGAAGTCTATGGGACTTGTTGCTAAGGTGCTTTAAATTGTTGTTAGGGCGTGGCTTGATAGCTTCACAATGATCCCGAGAGACTGATTGGTCATCTGAGTAAAATGAGCCCGCCCCCTTGTCTCTATGACACTGTGATCCAGAGCTATGTTCAATACAAAATGCCTATTTCATGGTCCGTCCTACACCATTGTAAGTCAATAGGGGCAACTTTGGGCAGCTCCTGCCCCCCAGGGGTGCAACTTTTACCCCATATTGAGGCATGCTCTTACAGAGCCTGCCAGCCTCTTCAAATGTAGCAAATGACACGTTTCTGCGAAATCCTGGCTCGGAGCTGTGATGCGTCAAAGTTTGTCGCAATGTTAAGTCTATGGGATTTTTCGGCCGCTTTTTTGCCCCTGGGGCAAATACCGTACCCGATACGCTTATAAAAGTCATAGCACACGTGTCCTCAATAGGCCGTTCGATTTGACACCTCATTCGTGGGTCTCACGCCAAACGGTGCTTGGGACGAGTTAGGTGCCAGAAGTTTTAGTAGCATGGAGATATAAAAATAAAAAATAATAAGTATGTGAGATTGCAATAGTGATGCTTTGCAAGCACCACTAATTACCCAAAAAAATTGCGTAATACTGATTGGGTTTAAAATTACATAATGTTAGGTCACTATTTGACAGTATTTACGATTTCTTTCCTTGTTGGTCAATGGTGTCAATAATGTTGACAATTTGTTATTGCCTTAATAGGGCAGTCAAGATTCTATATAAGATCTATATCTCTCTCAAATAAAAAATATTCAGGTAATTAAAATGCATTACATTCTTGTAGCAGAAGAGTTCATCATTGATAAGACAATACAAAAAGTGTCTTTAGAATACAATGTATTGTTTACTACCATATTATTTATCATAAGTCAAACATTGGCATACAGTTCACAGCAATCCATTTCACAAGTGCATTTGTCAATCAGTTGGAGATTTATTATGAGGGCTTGTTTAAGGACCCGTCAATGTACACCTGCGTCAGACATGCTTGTGTAGCGTCTCAGGTGCGTTGCATCATAAACATAAAATGTTTAGGTCACTGTGTCAAGTTAAATATAGTTTAATACTCAATCTTTAAACACATCTTGAGATCCCTTAGTTCGAATATGCGCTCCAAGTGTTTTGAACGAAGGAACATAACACATGTTTGTGTTGTTCTGCCTACTGAAGTGTTTTCTTCACTGTATAATCTGCGTGTTGCTCATACAGCTGAAATTTCAATTACTGCCCTCTGGAGTAAACAGGTGTTACTACAAGCATTATATTCTTTAAAATACCTTGAATATCATGGTGATATGACTATGATAATCATTTAATACAAAGTTATATATCAAAGTACCATAACTATCCCTGATGACGTCAATATGTGTGATTTGCATTGACCGATTGATTGCTCATTGCTGTTCTTCACAGGACTATGAATGGGCTGGATCCCGGCACTCTCACCGCCATGGCTGCCCCACGTGCTGTCCCTCCTCCTGGCATGCTCCCTCTCAGTGTGTGAGGGACTTTCCCAGAATCCTCCACACATGCCCCAACACCACATGGACATGGAGAGGACACTTGAAGGAGCGTGTGCGTGATAGTATGAGTGTGTGTAAAAGGGACTGATGAAATGACGTGCCTCACGTGTGTCCGACATATACATGCAAGGGTTCATTCCTGTGACCGTGTGTCTCTGTAGACCTGAGTTCTCACAAGGTCTCTGCATTTCTCAGTTTTGTCTTCACCCGAAGCCAGCAAAATGACAAAGGTCTGTGTCAGACCACAGCTTCTTTGTGAGTTTGTTTTAGTGAGTTGCACAATTTAAAATATATTTAGAAAATGGCGATAAAGGGATTTTCTTTGAGGTGAATGTCGCTGTATGCTGAACTGTGCACGTGTGTACACGTGTACGTGTGTGTGGCAATGACTGAATTACATGTTCACTTTCACGTTTACTGGGTCTAGATTCCTCACGCTGCAAAAGTAATGATGGCATCGCCCTACATTGATCAACTCTTTTCACTGTAAATCAGTATCCATGCAATGTGACCATCGTCACAGGAGTTATCAATGTATGTATGAGCCTCATTTCTATCCCATGTGCCTCTGGATCTTCTGGCGAGTTTGATACTCACTGTTTATTTATTTCACTTGAGGAGCTGAAGCCAACTTATGTTTATCACAATTTTTTTATGTTTGGCAAACTTATAGAAGCACATGTTAAGTATTAATTTATCCATGTATTTTTTTATTTCACAGATAACACGCACTTTGTTGGCTATTTTGTAATATTTCATGTATATAGATTTGTAAACATAGCTGCAGTGCCCAGTAAAGTCTGTAGATACTAAAAGTGGGCCAATGAACGGTTTAATTTATTTCAGAATGTTTATGGCATGTGTTGACACACAATCGCGTTTTACATACTGTGCATTGATTTAAAATCATATATTAAGATGTAGAATTGGTTATCTAATATGTGCAAATAAATAAAAGGGGGAAAAAGTGTCAAGTAAATGTTTCTTGAAAAATGCTTGAAGTAAATTTTAAAATTTCAGCAAATTGTTACTTATATAAGCAGGTTTCTGAGAATATTAGGAAATTAAGTATGATTTGCGGGCCTGATATAGTTCTGCTCAACTTGATAGATATTTTGTTTAGGAATTGCTCTTTTAGAGTTATTTAACCCTTGATTATAACTTATTTATTTTCAGGATTTTAACTCTTTTAAATGTCATTTTGTTTATATAATGCCACTGTCGTTTTTTTTACACGCACACACATTTCTCAATACAAAACACACTCTGACATCCATACCAACACACCCACACAATTTTAGCTGCATCATTTATTCAATTGGCCTGCAGTGCTCTATAATACAGAAAATTGGCACGTATTTGCTCCATAGGCTAAACATGAGGAAAACTGTGCCATCTGGTGGAAAATATATATATTAAATAAGAACTTTGAAGCCAGGCCTCTGGAATGAAAGCATAATATCATAGAATTCATGATTTTATGCTTTAATGGCACTGGGATCAAAATAATGGGTTTCCATTTAGACATTTTTGGTCCTGGAGGTCCTGAGTGTAACTATTTTGTGTACACCGTGTGTATATATATATAATAGATGTGTTATAGAAACTGAGGTTGGAATATCAAAATTCCCCCCAAAATACACACCTTTGGCAACATTTATGCCGTTGGCATTAACACAGACAAAATGATCGTAAAAACTAAAATTAAAAAGACAAAGGTCCCGAAGGTTGCACAAGGGATACATAGTTGGCTGATAATTATGCACGACTCAAAAATAGTAGAAATTAATTCTATTAAAAATGTGTGGGAGATGTAAAAAAAAAAAAAAAAGGTATATCATTAACATTTCCAGTATTAATTACTGTATTAAGCTCTCCTTAACGTACACAAACCTGTACACAAAATAACATATAGCAAACATCATTCTTGACATTCAGTGGGAGGGGGGAACGTAAATGCTCTGCTAGAGATTTTCTATACTGGAAACAATCTTCGGGTTTTTTACATGGTGAGAGCGGTTGTCAGTGTAACTGTCAACTAGTTTGTTACGACAGTAAGTCGCCGTTTGCGGATACCATAAAAATGAATGGGGGAGCCGTAAACTGACACCCACCTTTCGCAAAATTGTCCATATGCAATTTTATCGATTTAACTCCATACACAGTTCATTCCAAAAGGATTTCTTATTGTAAAACATGTTGAAGATTAGCGGACTGGTGCTTGATTAAATAATGAGTTGTTTCCTCACAAAAGCAGTTCATTTAACGTAATGAAGCATCTCCCCATACACATCCTTTAAAAAACGGCATCTTGTTTCATCACCAGTGTACCCCGCCCATATGCTATTTTTTTATGCTAAGCTTGTAGGCCCAAATGTAGAAGAGTTCTGGCGCTTGTGTCTTTGCCGTAACCAGTTACACAACACTGCTGCACCCTTGTGAATCTTTGCAGCTATGACACATCACGTGAAGGCGGCTTTTCAGCACATTTTCTCTATTTATATCGAATCCATTATTTGTGTGTGTGTTGAATTGGAATGATTTCAACTGATTTTTAATTCTCACATGGCACCATGAAATAGAAAATAATTGAAATGTTATTGTTAGGTCTGCAGTTCTGATCCAATCCATTTTCTATAGAGGACAAAGAAACTGTACACATCATGTGTTTTAAATGAACAAAATCACTGTGCTGAAATGTACTCTAGGCTAGTGTTTCCCAACCCTGTTTTGGAGACACACCAACAGTAAAATGTTGGATGTCTCCATGATAGGTTGCATCCATTTCAGGTCTTGTGGTCTCTATTAACCAGCTGATGAATAGAGAAAGGAGTACTGTTGGTGTGCCTCCAGGAACTGGGTTGGGAAACATGCAGCCTGATTCACACATTGGTCTCAATGTCTCTGACATTACTTCTTAAAGGCACTTGACTTTAATCACAATCAATTGTCATCTTAATGCTTGGCTTTTGAAAATTAATGTCTTTTAGACAAAAGGACACAGCAACAAGATAATGATCTACCAGCTTGTGTTTACAATAAATGCAGATGTTAGAAAATTATACTGCATTTGAGTAATATTCTGCTGTACATCCTGTGGTTGTGTGATAGTTTATAAGTCCACACCACTAAATGCTGGTATTATTATGCTTCTAGTTATTTACACAGATGAGCCAAAACATTAGGCTATTACCCAGTCGTCTGGTCTTAACAATTTGGCCCTTGTCAAAGTCACGCTGGTCTTTAATCCAGCCCATTTCTCCTGCATTGCACTGAACATGAGAAGTGATTTTTCACTTACCATCTAATCTTTTTTTCTAACCAGACCTTGACATGAGGCCTTGTTAGGAGATGATCAATGTTATTTGCTTCACCTGTGAGTGGTCATAATGGCTGTGTCTCATTTCGAAGGCTGTGTGCTAGGTAGGAGGCGTCCATTGAAGGCAGCAGTATACCGAGTGTCCTCCTTTAAACAAGCATCGGTTAAACAAGACAGCCTTCATAGGACAAACGGAAACGGAATGTAACATGGTTGCTATGTCAGCACGCCACTCTTTAACGAGAGCGAGACGGGAAGAAAGTCCCTTTAGAAGGGAACTTATGAGGTACATTTTAGGAGTGTTATAATGATGTAAAGAGAAAAGAAAATAGATGTTACAGGTTACTTTTAGTCTAATACTTTATTTTAATTATATATAATTATACATATTATATACTATTCACCCATCTACTGAGGTACTTCAACTTGGCAATTAACAGTTCTTGTGTTTGAACATCATATTTACGGGCAAATTGGTGTCGTTTTTTAGACATTTCCGTTGATGCAAAGAATTGTGGGTTGTGAGTGCCCACGAGGGATACACCTCACGCATCCTCCGTATTACCGTGAAAAAAGGTTGCATTCGAAGACTGCATTCGAAATGTTATACTTTTCTGAAACGAGACCGCCTCGATGACGCATGCGGCCGACAAATGTGACCTCCGGAGGAGTCATTTATATCATTGATAAACAACCTTGGAGCTCACTGTACATCTCTCTTGAAAGATGTAATTATTATCACAAAAATAAATTTTTTCTATGGAGAAAATAAATGGGTATTTTACTTCAGGAACCCTACTGTTGTGATCTATTGGTAATGAGGAGACAGTGATAGCATCATTGCTTGATCATGCACTCAACAAGTGTCAATCAGCACCACACCTGTGAGAGCAGCCACTGCCATGTGCCTTGACATTGGCATTGGTACTGGTAACTGGAGAGGACTCCCTCAGTGCTTGATGTCCTGCCCCATTAAAGCTTTCTATCTTGTCACCTAACATAAGTTCAGGCCTGAAATGTTCCCAATTCGATTACATATCCTTAATAGCACCTCAATAACAAACACACAAACCGAAAAACTGGACAGAATAATAATTTTCCTTATGACTTCTTCCACCTTAAAATTTTTTAAGGAACAGTCAAATAGTAAAAAATGAAAATTCTTTCATTATTTACTCAGTATAATGCCATTCTAAACCTTTATGACTTAACTTTCTTTAGCTTCCACAAAAGGAGAAAGAAAAAGGACTATAAAAGCACTATACTAAAGCCCACACAATTAACAAATAAAAGCCTACGCATGGGAATTTTTCAGCAGTGTCAAACATAGAAAGAAACCCTCAGGATGAGGATATGCACATTACCTGCTAGTGGTGGGCCCATCAGTAGCATAATGCTGTTCATTAGGCTGATGAGACCCAGGGTGGATGGGAAGTGGCTCATCTCGACTGTGTCCATCAGTACAGTGAACAACAAGGAGCTAATGAGGCTCATAGAAATGCCAAAGACTATAACATAAGTCACTAGTACTGAGAAACTTGTGGCCATCCCACAGATACAGTTGCTCAACCCGTTGATCAGAACTGCCATTGATAACAGGTAGATGAAGCTATAGCTTCCTCTGAAACGAGGCAGACCGAACACCAGTGCTGCTAATGGCCGAACGGTGATGTTCTAGTTATTAAGCCGAGGATGGCAATCAGCTGCTTGGTCCTGATCTATACCATACATGGTGGCATGTGGAACCAGGTAAACTAGGGGCACCATGAAGCCCAGCATCATCCAAGTTATTCCAACAGGCAAACTTTCAGACCCTCTCTTTCCTTATGAATGGAAAGTAGTGCTATTATCGTTAACAAAAACGAAAATGAAATAATAATGATAAAAACCCTAAACCTAACATAAGAAGAAAAAAAAAAGAAACTAAACTAAAATGCATTTTCATGACTCCAAACGTAACTAATAATATCATAAAAATTAAACACAGTATATTTTAAATATAGCTTGATATTATATTTATATATATATAAAAAATGGGTCGTAAATCACTTAACAAATTTTAATCGAAGTAATCACATTAAATGCTTGAAACTTTGAAAAACATCGCCGAGTTTGGAATGGCATTCTACTATACTACTCTCTCTTACTCTTTCTGTCTATGGCAGGCTTTGCTGAGGGGGAGATCAAAGCACTTACCTTGCTCTTCGAAACCGGCATTGGGCGGGTTAGCAACTGAGGAGGAAGGCCTCTTGGGCCATCCTCGAGACTTGTCTCAACCGGCGGGCCATAAGTGTGGTGCAGCCGGGAGCACGAAGGCGGCGAGGCCGTGTTCATGGGGCCCTGGCTGCGGGTGCTCGGTGTCCAGTGGCCGTGACAACAGCTGCTCTCTTTTTAACTATGTGGGTACCACAGCCCATTCGGGGTGCGGTGAACAAAACAGAAAAGGAAACAAAGGATTTACCTCCCGGCCCTCCAGCTGGGGATGGAATGGTCTGGATACTAGTTCCATAGTGGATGTCTCTCTCCCTGGGTCGTCTGTCTCAGGGGTGCTTAGGAGCCTTCTGGGTCCTCGTGCCAGCCCGAGAGATGGGAGCATCAGCTTCCCACGTGGGGCTGTACGCTGGGGCCAAGAACTGGCCTCGGGTTTAGGCGGAGCTGCCTGGGCTTTCGCCGCCGCAGGGGGATGCTCTCAGCGAGCAGATGGGGTGAGGGATCTTGAGCTCAGGGGTTGGTTCCAGTCCATCACGATGCTTTTCGGCAGACCGGGCAAGCATGGTGGTCAGCTCTGCATCAGCCTCAGACTGGGGCCAGTATCCAATGTTGCCAGTATGCTCTCCGAAGCAGCAATCAAAGACTCATCCTGCTCGCAGGCCCTGAAAGAGACGTCATGCTGGCCGAGAGACGGGCTGGTCTCATTTCAGAACCGGATGGGAGCAAACGGGTGTGATGGGAAACGGGAGGTCCGCGTGGAATTACACGGCAAGACCACGCCCATTGAACTCCCAAAATTGCCTCCAGCTCCAGCTGGTCTGGCCTCATACCCGTGGGCAGAAGGCACAGCGCGGGGGGCATTCCCGCGGAAGAAGGAAAGCCGCGACCACAACGTTGCCATGGTCATATACCATCCACAAATGCTGCCTCAGTGGGATCGCTGCCCAGACACTTGAGGCAGCGCCCGTGGCCATCGGAAGCGGAGCGATAACGGCAGCACCAGGAATCACACCAAGACGGAAAGGCATCTTTATAAAGATGCGTCTTCAAAAAGACATTCAACGGAGAGAAATCCGCTTGAAATGCACCGTATATCCTACAGCATACGCTTCTTAAGAGGTGAATGGATCAGCAGTATTATTCAGCTCGCTGATAGTACAACTGCTTGACTCCGAAGAAAAAATCTGAATGGAGTGGCATTCCAGCTAGTTTCATACCCGTATGTCCGGGTAGTGCCATTCAAATTACACTCACAAATTCTCATTGGCCTTTTCTCAAAGAATGGGAGGTATTCAGGGCTCTCAAGAGTGACCCCTAGTGTCACTATATCGATACAATGCTGAGTGAGTGACAGAAGGGTAACTAGAAAAACAGGTACAAACTATAATAATGATGGAATGGTAAATTGTTTGGTAGTTGGTTGGTTATTCTTCGTCTGTCTTTGGTTTGGCTTCCAGAGGTTGCATCATGGCCCCACAAATGCATCAGTTCAGCAGAACCCCTCCCATCACCAGAAAGCTCCCCCACAAACCAAACCTGCTGAGGAGATAGTTGGCAAGGGTAGGGTACTCAGACCTAGAGCGGTGCCAGTAGAAGACAAGGCATTGGCAAAAGCCCTGTGATGCACAAAGTATTGGCCCACCAAGGTGACTGATGGCTGGAAAGACAAACAAAATCCTTTTACTGAGAAGTAAAGATTATAATGTTTCAGTCCATTTCATTTGGCCTACTGAGAAATAAAATAATTTTCACACCACTGCATCCATTTATGTAATATATACAGTAAGTGTTTCTTTAACTTCGGGCACTTTAATATCTTGCTGATTTCAACTTTTTCCTTATGTTAAAGGTCACATAGTAAACACAACACTAATTGTTAGCGGACTAGTTACTGTAAGTAAACTAGTGAAAGTGTGAAAAGTGTGTTTTAAGAGGGTTAAATAAATAATTGACAGAGCCAAAAATGTACATAGTTGATGGGACACCCAAATACGCACCTGTGATAATGCCAGCAGAGATATACAGCTTTGCCATTGTCTGTGCAAATGAGCTGGCCACCATTCCCACCCCGCTCAGGATCCTGCCAATAATTATTGTTGTACAGCAACTGCAGCACTCCACAAGAACAATGTAAATGTGGCCTACGGACAATGCCATTGAACAATAATAAACATGGTTGGTTGTAAACACACAAATACACAGTGTACACACAATAGCTGCATTTGATTTACAGATCATCCTATTTAAAATCCTTACACATATGCAGATGAAGGACATTAGTTTTCTTCAAACAGCGACTATTTACATTTTTCATGAAAACACTCTATTTCAGCACCAAATTACAGTCTATTCACACATTAACAGAGAGGTTTGAAGTATATAATTGAATCAGGATGCCCTCCCCATGCAAGAATACTGTGCTGTATGTAGGATCTGATTTACTCAAGAGAACATGGCTAATTCTGAATGGTCGTTAATTGAGAAAGATTATTTTCTTACCCAGAATGGTGTAGTTACTGTACATCATCTTCCAACATTTGGCTGTGACAGGGCGGAGGGTGGGTCCGGGTCGTGATTATACACACCCGGTCCCTTATCAGGCTAATTAAGCCTCTGAGAGGGATAAAGGCCAACTGCGGATGGTGGTGTGACGGAGAGAGATCGTTTACCAGGACACATCTATCTAAGTGGGCATTTCATCTCAAGACACAGAGTGTGAAAACATTGGCTGTTACAGTGTCAGTCCTAGTATACTACCTCCTGCCGGACTTTTTGGCCAACTGAAACATAAGCTGCATTGCAATTGACAGGATACCTACACATTGTTTACACCCTTCTACACACTCTGGGGTGAATTCACTAAGAATTAATTGTGCCCTGTAAAAGCACTGTTTATTTGCACGTGCTGTCTGTGCTGGTTGTGCATCCGATTTGCAAAAAGAATTATATAGATATGTGGCGAAGTGAGTGACGTTATCCTAATCACGTATAGGGCCAATGGGGTACCACCCTTAGCGTATATAGACTCGTTGTTTGTGCCTCCTGGGATGCGTCATTGTCGAAAGCCCGCCCCCTTGTTTTCATTCCAAGAGACCGCAGAGGTATGTGTTTCAGCTATGCAGCTGGTTGTTTTGATTGTAGCATTAAGTGATGTTGCATTATTTCTTTGTGTTTAGTGTGACCCTAGGCCATTGAGGCTGTGTGTGTTTTCGGAGTGATATCCACATTTAGGTAAGTTTTAATGTGGTATCGTTGTAACCTTTCGGGAAGTTTGTTTGAGTGATCTGCAATACGTTTTTAGTCTGGCAGGGCTTCCATCGGTGAGGCACCTTCTAATAGCCGTGTCGGGGTATCAGCTGTTGTGATTTGATTCACTAAAGGACTTATCGTATGACTTTTGGTGTGCCTGTGGTTACGTGTGTGCTCGATACTAAATCAGGGTGAGTACATTGTCTATTGTTTTTTGTAACTTTTTATTAAACGTTTTTAATTAGATTGTTAATAAATATTTGCATTTAGGAGTTCTCTCTGCTTGCATTAAAGCAAGGTTGAGCAGCTACTTTAACAACTTGCTGTCCGCATCCCTTGCTCTGTGAGCCACGTCTGCTGCTTTAAGGGAATTAGAACTTTAATCACTGTAGTGATCCCATTTCGTCTGCTGTTCGGCGACTCGAGTGGGTTTAAAAGGTCACTTTGTTTTATGATTTGGTTTCTGTTTATGTGTCTTTGTACGAATTTGGTTGGTTTCGTCACTAGTCCTTAGCGGCATGACCGTCGCTGTTTTATGACGGTGATGTAATGCGTGGTTTGATCGCCGCCAAATGATTCGGTCATTGGTGTAGTTTTATGACCGATCGTGTGACTTGTGTGATGTGACAATGTTGTCTTGAATGTGTAATTGCTTTGGTATCAATGGTTATTTTCTTTGTCTTTGTTCTAATGGATGATTGTTATTTTATAAATTGATTCTGTCGTTATTGTTTGGTTTTGTTCTTTTCTTTGTTTTCTTTTTTTTGTATTTCACAGGAGCTGAGTGTCCCTGGAAGTGGGTTGGTGGTTGTAGCTGCACAGGCTTCAATTTAATTAGGGGTTAGTAGTATTGTGTTATCTTTGATCACTATTTGTAGTGAGTGTGATTTTCAACTTGTGTGTTGTTTGCTGTATACAGCTATAGCTAGCCTGCTTTTTCGGGGGGTCTCAGCTCCGGCAGTGATCTACACTCTGTATTCTTTTGGTTTTGTTTTCATTTGTGGAGTAAGAATTTATTGTTTTGTTTAATGGTTTTCTTTAATAAAAATTGTTTGTTTAAACGTGAACTCACGCCTCCTGCCTCTCCTGAGCAAACGGACTTGTGTCCTGTTTATTAGAGTATTTTCCCCGGTAATTCGGGGTGGCGTAGTCACTATTAGGCGAGCCACGTTTTGCTACAGATAAAAAAGAGGCACCACGCCAGAGACGCGAGAGAGAGAGAAAGAGAGGGAGAGCTAGATACATGCATTCAGAGACTGTGTTTTTTCAAGTTCCTCTGAACAGAGATTTTTTTGAGCTGGGAAGTAAAAAAAACGTTTTGAGTTGAATGTACATGAATCTCACTTCCACCTTCCATAAGAGACGAACTTTGTTAAGACCACTTTCTGCCAAAAGAAGGAAGTTGCAATCAATGGAAAAAGACAATATTTCCCCATAATTAGGCTTGAGTCTTTTTTCTTTTTCTTTTTTCTTTTTTTCTAATGTGCCATCCTTATAGCATAGCAAAGGCCAATCTCTCACACAGCTAGCGAAAGGTGTGTGTTTAAAGTCCATTCCTCTGGGATTGTGATGCATTCTCAGCAGTTTGGGTGTGATACGCTTAAATATGGGACAAACAGCATCCTGTATGGTTTAAGGCTTATTACTTGATAAAAAAACGAAAGAGGATGAAGTGTTTGGTATCATTTGAAAAAACTTTTCAAATTGTTTAATGATATAGATTATGATAAATTCTTAGATTCAGATTAAGAAACCGCTGAAAAATCACAAAAGAACTTGAGCCATTTTTATTTTTCTGATTTGACATTATATACTGTACTTCAGGATGTAAATAAGGTAGCTCCGAGAAACTGCTGTTTTTTCCCCAATTGTGTCAACTGTAACTGAGATAATTTATTCTAGTGCCCAAAAACGTCTCCAAGTGTCCAAAAGCCTCTCCAAACAAATAATAAAATAATTGTACATAATAACTAAATACACAACAATGAATAAAGGTATGATCTCTCTCCAGAGCATTCAGGCATGATTAACATGATCTCATTCAGTTCCATTCTGCGTCATTTGAGCCATCATTGAGTCTGTTTCAGGTACTTGGTGCCATATCCTGATGGCCATATGTAATTAGTGTGAACAATCCTCTCTGCCCATATTTGGTTGACATCCACCTTTGGTTGCAGTGATCTGAATCCTGATATGATTGGTTTAACATTCCATGACGCTGGACTAAGTACTATATAATTTGCAAAATAGTCACCTGATCCAGGAAAACCTGTTTTAGCCAGATAGTGTGCACATTGTGTATTAACTAATGATCTATGCATCGTTACGTTGTGTTGGGGTCGTTTTAAAGATAATCCCCTCCTCTAAGTAATGGTTTGTGGTATTTTATTTTCATCATTTGAAAAAAGGGAAAATGCAGCTTATAAGCAACAACTGTTTACATGTAACATGAATATCAAAGACATTCGTTTTTACTCACTATATTTTTGTCTGTGAGTAAAATAAAGGCTGGTTGTATTCTACTCTTTGAGAGCTTTCCAACAACATATGACACATGGTCATTTGATCAGATTGATGTTTCTGCCGATTATAATAATATATACAGTGCAAAATTATTAATAAATTATCAAAGCGGAACACTTCTAATTTGTCTGCAAATTTCAAAGAACTTGTTCAGTTTTGGTCATAAATGCATTGTAAAGTAAATCTTCTAAGCTTTAAAATGACTGGTTGCTCAAGACTCAACGATAATTTGATAATTATTTCTCTCTTGGCAGGCTGTGTCGAGCTTAAATGGTTAAGAGCACTGGACCACACCGTGCTTCTGGATCTTCTCCGTCATTTTGATCATTATATGATGAATTACTGCTGCCATGATTGCAAACATCTCTTTTGCCTGCTTACCTCGGGTGGTAATAGTGCAATGCTAAGTGCACCGGGCGAATAGGATCCATCTTTGTGAATAAAGCACATTTATAATTAGCATAATTTACATAGAAAGGAGGTGTGTTTGCATGGAAAGAAATGACAATTACTTAAATTAAATACTCAAGATGCATAGGTATTTCTGTGATGACTGTATCTGGTTAAACTAGATTGGGTGTGGTAAATACAACCCAGATTTTTTCATTGAAATACCACACGCAAAAGTGGCACAATTGTTCAGTTGTTTGTGTGATCAGTCTGATCTGGTGTGCTTTATGTTCGCAAACAACTGTCTTGGTCCTTTTCACTGCATTAATTCTTTACAAATGTATTCAAACTTTTTGTTGTACTGACCCCAACCGAGGTTGGTGCACAATGAATGATGATTAGATTTTCCTGTCCACTTCTTTTGAAATATATATCGATGTACACTTTCGGGCTGAACATATACACTCCCTACTACTATGAATCTCCACAATGTCCACTTCACAAGGCACTATTGTGCAACTGGAACGTACCCATAGTTAACACACCTCTGGACACAATGTTTCAGTAAACATCCAGTCCGCTATGTGCCAGTAGAGAGACACTCCGTTCTTAATCGTGTTTCCGGTGTCCGGCGGCCATCACGCTTCTGTCATTGCTGCAGCTGTGATTCTTGAGCAGTAAGTTCGTACCGAAATACAGTCCTTTCTTAAATACAACTGCGCAGATTGCTAGATTAACATTGAAAAATAGTCTTTATCTTTCATGTTTATAAAATTAATTATACTGTTTTTGGGTGATTATCGTTCAATTTGGTTTATATAAGTCATGTCCTGACCTTGTCTTTTTGACTTGTTTGCAAAACAGCAGATATTAGTTTCTCATTAATCTTGAATTCGTTTAAATGACCATATTAACCTTAAAGTGTGATTTTTGACTGTTGAATACATTTTTGGATAATGATGCATGTGTTCAGTACGCTTGAATGTCAGAACAACCTGTGCCTGAATATTTGTGTGTGTGTGATATATTTAGTTTTTTTCTACAGTTTTCTTAACAGTCGTAACATTATCTAAACTATAAGTGCAACTGTCACAACTGTTTTATTAGACATCACAATTTTATTGCATGTCTGCAAAATGTAGTAACTCTCCCAAAACATTTCATTCATGCTTCAAAACTTAGTTATTATGTCAGTAAATTGGCCAATGCCACCTAAATTAAAACTTTTTTTTTTTTTTTTTTGTTTTTTTTTGTCTGTACTTTTCAAAACGTTTAGATGTTATTTCACCATGGCAGTCAACCCTGGAAATGTTTGTTATATACCAAAAAAAAATGTTCTACTTTTATGTTGACACTGACTGCTTACTGTAATATACAAGAATGTCAGTTTTGTCTAGCTGAATGCTATTTTGTATCACATTGAGCTTTTTACATACCGATTTCAACAGTAGGTTAAAGTTTACAGGGAACAGTACTGTACAATACTGTAGTACACAGAAAAAGGAAATGCACATTTGTTTACAGTAAATTTATATTTGTAGCAATGCGTTACATGTAAACAGAAAATTCACATTTGCATGTCCATTTTTACACATTTCTTATATGTGAAGTCAAATACAGTAAGCAGATAATTGCCTCAATAACATCCATGCAACAAAAAAAAAAACACACGATGAAAGAATGTTTAGAAGTTGTGAAGAGTGACAATTTCACTGAGAATCAACTCATCAGTTTTGATCAGCAAGCCATGTGCATTTAGTTATTGTACAAATTGTAGACAATTGTATTGAGTCTTTTGCACACATGTGCCAAAGCACGTGCAATTTGCTTAAATTAATAAGACATTACAATCTGGTGTGAACAAGAAACTAATTGTTCAGAGTTTGAACAATGTTTTGAAAAAAATAATTCTCATTCAAGAATTGAGCCAAAGCGATTGAGGAAAAACTGTAATACGTTTACGTTGTTACGACTCCAAAATAATAATACAAAAGCAAGCTATTTAGCCCCTGGGATAAACTTGCATAGCAAACAACTAATCACAACCCAAATCATGACATCTGAACTTGTTTAGGGGTTTGTTTATATCATTACCAATAACCATCTCTTTTTAATATTTTGACAGGAACAGAAAGATGGCAGGGCGTCGCGCAGCTGTAAAGGCCATTGATTGGCTGGCTTTTGCAGAGAGGGTCCCACCGAACCAGAGAGCCATGTTCAACAGCCTGAAGACCCGCAGTGACGCCATCACAGCAAAGTGCGTCTGCTTACTGCCACACGTATAGATCATGAAATATTCTTCCCGCAATGGATGATCCATTAATGATCATCGTTGTGGCCTTGAGGACATTTCTTAACCCTAGGTCAAGTGCAGGTCAACAGACTGAAATTGACCTTAGTCAGGGTAGACCTCATATGCAATTGAAAACAAGGCTTTGAAGGTCAGGTGTGTGCAGTAACAATGGTTAATGGGTTGTACTGTCCTAATGTCTTTGGTCATGTTTGATTTTTACCTTGACTGAAGCTCCATTTGTGTTCTGTATGCTGCTTTTAAGTTTCAGTTAAATTACAAATTGGTTAGCATTTGATAAAGGATATCGAAATGTATTTATTTTATTAAAGTTTGTGAAATTTACATAATAGATTCACTAATTCAGTTGTAATTTATGTGAAATCATTTTCACTGGTAGACTTACGTCCTTACCAGAGAAGCCAGCTCCCATCGACTGGAGTTACTACAGAAGTGTTGTGGCTAAAGCGGGCATGGTGGACGAGTTTGAGAAGAAGGTAAGGTTCAATGATTTCTCTTAAACATGGACTCCATTTCTTCTGCTGCAGTGTGTATAAAGGATTCTCTTTCTTTATGTCTGTCTCTCAATCTACAGTTTGCTGTATTGACAGTCCCTGAGCCAGTGGACACTCAGACTGCAAAGATTGATTCACAGGAGCAGGAGGCTGTGAGTTTCTGTTTATTACACAGAATCAGTCATGTCTGATAAATATGATACTGTTTGTTCTGCAGATTAAGTGTACGTGTACCTCTTTAACCATTTTAATTGTTACGAATCATCCCATCACTTCCATTCTAGCAATATGCTTTGAATCACAGTCATTACTAGGGCTGGGCAACATAGCCGAAAAAATAATCTCTATATTGTTCAACCTTTTGGTGATAAATATTGGTGTATTTTACTCTGAAAAGGATTTAAAAAAAAAAGTTTATTTTATTGTTTTATTTCACAATCAGAGGAACGTTGATTTTGACCAAACAACCACTATGGCCAATTATATTTAAAATTCTTAATGCAAATGTTTAAAATACAGGGATGCTACTTTTGTAACTGAAGTGTAAAACCAAGACTCTAAATAAAACATCTCTGTTTTGAAGTTCTCATTCACAAGTCATCTGACAAGGAAACTGACTGGCTGAGTAAAAAGTTTATAAAATTCATTGCAAAATCCTCAGTGTTTAATTTGTAATTTCTCCAGAAACATCTCTCAATATTCAATATATCCCTTACACGCCAAGGCATGTATGTTATAATTAGGGATGGGCATTTTCGAGTATTCTAACCTACACAAAAACAAGTAATTTATTATTTGTATTTTAAAATGTAAGTGATAAATATGTGAAATTTATATTTTGATTTATTCACAAATGTTACCAACTTTGAATGACTTATATAGGTTATATAGAATGGCTACAATGGTGTTGCATTGAAAACTGTGATACAAACTTACCTTGTGTTTTCTCTTTACTTATTCCAGAACAAAAACGCATCCATGTATTTGGAAGCATCTAAAGCTCGCATTGCGGAGTATGAGAAGGGGGTGAGTTAAACATGCACCACTACTGCATTATATTAATTGATTAAAGCAAGGTATTAGATCCAGTTATAAACAAAAACGTGTATAAAGAAAACTCCTCCATAATCTTCAGAATTTCTGATATTGATGATAAAATTCACAATAATGAAGTATTGAAAGGAAATCTGTTCATTTCTCCCTCTATGATTGTTCATCCTTGGCAGCTTGAGAAGTTCAGGAACATGATTCCTTTTGACCAGATGACCATAGAAGATCTCAACCACACCTTCCCAGAGACCAAGCTGGACAAGGCCAAACATCCATACTGGCCACACAAGCCTATCACTGACCTGTAATTTATTAGCAATGCTCACAGCTCCTAAGTGATGCATCTATATGAGACTCTGTATAGTCTGGTCTGATAATGCTTCTACTGTAGAAGTGATTCCAATCTTGAAATTAGTCATTACTGTTTTATGTTTGGTAAAAATAAATCAAATATATGAATTGTTTAAATAAGGACTAGCTTTGTTATTGCAAAAAAAACTAAACGTTTTGGAACAAAAGCAAATGGTAGTACCTCAAATCTCATATATTTTTTTTTTTTTCTGTTTAACATTTTTTTATTGATTCGTTTTATTGACCGTTCAAAAGATTGGGTCACTTACTCATCATTATTTTAAAATTTTAGAATAATAATGAAGTCATCACAACTATGGATTAATAGAAGTGGAAATATGGGAATTTTGTTGTGACAAAAAAATACCAAATATATAAAAACTGTGTTATTTTTTTAGCATCTTCAAATTGGTCACACTTTGCCTAGAATTTGCAGACATGTACTCTTGACATTTTCTCAACAAACTTCTTGAGGTGTCACCCTGGGATGCTTTTTAAACAGTATTCAAGGAGTTCACATCTGTATGCTGGCTGCTTTTAATTATTCGGTCCAAGTCATCCATTTCAAAAAAAATTTTTTTTATTACATTTTAGTTTTATAACTAAATAAATTAATATGGTGGCACAATTATGTTTTTGTCTACAAAGCTAATTTCAAACATTTAAGCATAGGTCTTCAGGTCAAAAGATTTTTAAGATCATGAGAAACATTTCATTTACGTGACCCAAACTTTTGAATGGTAGTGTAGATAAAAAAAGAAAAGAAAAACGTGTATATACAGAATCAATGTTTAACACCACTATTACCCCTCCCTATCCCCAACCAGTCAAACGAATGTTAAGTAAGCCGGTCTATTCAGCTGCTACATAAGTGCAACAAATGACCTAATCACTCCATTGTCTTGCAAGAAATACTCCACAAAACAAACTTCAGCCAATAGCAGGCATAATCACAAAGAACTTGCAGATTCATCCACAATGCTGTCCTGAAGAAGTGCTATTCCACAAAACAAACTCCAGCCGCTAGGCAGAACCAGCACAAAAAGAAACAAAACCGGCACTCTGTTCCTCAATCAGTGAATGTCATGCCCACTCGGTTGCAATGTGAGTACCACAAAATAACTTACTCCATTGACTTTGTTTATATTTATATTTTAAGCAATCCCGTTTGTCTCTTGTTGAAAGCCCAATATCTGGGAACAAGTAAATGCAGTTTTTTTTCCAAGAAGCCTTCCCTCGCCTTGCATAACACAAGATCTTTATCGAATGATCTCAGAAATTTGGCCAGAATTGATCGGGGCCTGTCTCCCTCAGCGGATCACCGAACCAGAGCCTTTTGAGCTTGCGCAATTTCCAGCTTATGGCCTGTTATTTCGATCAGACTAAGAGCCCGTTCAGGAATTCCACCATATTCTGACCCTCTGCTCCCTTAGGAATTCCAACAATATGGACGTTATTCTGCTAACTACCTCCATATCCTCCAGTTTCTCCCAGATGCGCTCCACAACCGCCTTGGTCTCTAGTGAATTAGCAGCTAATTCCCTCTCTGTTGACTCCAGATAATCAATCTGTTTCTTGACATCCCCCACTCTTGTATCCATCTCAGCGTATTACACGTACGTATTACAGCAAGATCCTCCAAGTCGAGTTCAACAATTCTTGCCGAATTTCACGCATTTCACCGGCCATATCGACACCCTGGTCCGTGGCCTGCTGCTCAGGGGCATCAGCTTGAGCACATAAGTGTATTTTAATGTCTCCAGAACCCAAGGATTTTGAATTCTTTGAAATATTGTCTTTCTAGAACAATTATGGAACAGGGTGTATCGAATCTCACCGGTTTATGACAATAATAGTGTTAAAACTAGCAAAGTGCACAAAGCTCGCTGTTCACACGTCCGAACCTTGCATGGTGTCACGTGACGTCCAGTCTCATATATTAATTAAAGAAATAAGCCACATAAGTCCTTGTTTCACAGTAAATTTTCCACTGGAAATGGGTGACCACATCATGTCTAAATACCCCCTTAACTGTGGTAAAATCACTGTAATGCACAGCCTTCAGTGGCCTATTGCTTTAAAAATGTCAGCTACAGCACTACCATAAAAAGACAATGTTCAATAAATAGCTATTTAATAATAATTAATAGAATAAACAATTTGCTGCTACATAATATAGTTAATTGGCCAAACTTTTTGATTTTTACGGTTGCCCAGCAATACAATAGCTATTAATATCAATACAGAATGTGTTGTCACATGCGTGCATGTATCGACTATTTTACAACAGCTTTGAATGCAGCTCATCCATTCAGAATCTAGAGTACTTGGTTGGTATAAAATAATCCTGTCGTTGCTTGGCTTGTGAGTGCCTTTTGATTCCTCATCAACTAGAGGGCACAGTTGATCTATTTATATAATACTTATTGGCTGTGAAAGTAGAAATGTAGATAGATGGCATGAAAATGTCTATAATGACTATAAAGTATTTTTCTTCAAAGGGGGTAAAAACGAACTAAGGGTAATAAAGCAATACATCACCTGATGCCATGTCGTAGGCACTTCATACGTTAAACATTAAAACGTATGAAGTGCCTAAAACCTCCATAACTAGTGAAATTGCTGTAACAGACTGAGTGAATTATTGCTTTTATAAAATTCAGTATGATAAAAGTGATTAAAATAAAAAAGTTAGATAAATACATTTCTGATAAATAATTATCACATGTCTCATTTGTGTGTTATCTAGTCTGTCTGTCTGTCTATCTATCTATCTACAGTGCATCTAGAAAGTATTCACAGCGCTTCACTTTTACCAGATTTTGTTATGTTACAGCCTTATTCCAAAATGGATTAAATTCATAATTTTCCTCAAAATTCTACAAACAATACCCCATAATGACAACGTGAAATAAGTTTTTTTGGAATCTTTGCAGATTTATTAAAAATAAAAAATGAAAAAAAAAGTATTCACAGCCTTTGCTCAATACTTTGTTGAAGCACCTTTGGCACCAATTACAGCCTCACGTCTTTTTGTGTATGATGCTACAAGCTTGGCACACAGGTTTTCATCAAGGATGTCTCTGTACATTGCTGCATTCATCTTTCCCTCGATCCTGACTAGTGTCCCAGTTCCTGCCAGTGGCAGAACTAGAGTTTTATATTTGGGGTAGCCACTGCTACTTTCGGGGTCCACACGCACACACAATGTTGGTTTTCCATGTTTTATGGGGAATTTCCATAATGATTTTTATACTGTACTAACTGTATTTTCTATCCCCTAAACCTATCCATCACTTAAATATATAAATGTAAACAAATTGCTATGTATGATTTACATTAGTTTTTCTGGTATTGATAGTAATAACACACACACACACACACACACACTCACTCACAGAGGAAAGTATTGGGTCACTCTGTTTGTGTCTACAAGTGTTGAACATCCTAAATATTTTTAGAAAATAATGCTTAAGTACCAAGGAGACAAGATACAGTACCATGTGTCTGTTACATTAAATGCTGAGTTTAGTTACAAAAAAAAAAAAACTCACATTTACAAAACAAATACATAAAAGAATTGTGCACACAGTACTTACAGATAGGAAATCATTTACAAGTGTTTATAAGTGTTGAACATTTCCTGGCAGCTGTGGCTCACTGTCTTTCTCAGAACAAGAAGTCTCTGTGTCATCCCTTGATACATCTTTTTATAACACAAGAACAATTTGTGTATAATCACAATATAAATGCCACAGCCATCAACAACAAGAACACACATGAACCAACACTTTAAACGTCCAAACCTGTATGACTGACTTTCTTCTGCTGGACACAAAATATTATATTTTGAAGCATGCTGGTAACAGTTTTGATTCCCAATCACTTCCATAGTATAGAAAAAAAAAAATACAATGGAATTCGACGGGAACCCAAAACTATTTGGTTACCAACATTCTTCAAAATGTCTTTTGTGTTCTGCAGAAGAAGGTCATACAGGTTTGCATTGGCATGAGGGTGAGTAAACGATTATTATATTATTTTTGGGTGAACTATCCTTTTAATCTGACAAAATCATCTCAACGTAAATTCCTGAACTTGGCATGTGACTGACTGCCTGTGTCTGTATATGCTCTGACCTGTTGGTGGTCCTGAAGTCTGACCACACTGACTCCGACTAGCCTCAGCTAGGGAGCTGCTCTGGGGTCAGTGGTGATGCAAGGGCTGGGGTCTGTTTGTACCTGATCTGCCTGTTTGTGCTTCTTTAAAAGAACTCTCCCTTTAAAAAGATATCTCTCCCTTTCTTTTCATGTTTAATTGATCCTGTGCAAAAATATGACAGCCTATGGTTACATCTAATCATCCAATTACCAACATTTTTATCTTAATTACAAATCCTCATTTTCATAACTGTACATTAAAATCAACAACCAGTCTAAGTTACCAGTTTGATCATTGCTAGCCCTCCTCTGAACTGAAGTAACTGAACTAGCTAATCGATTTCAAACGGCTAAATGTTTACTCGCTGAAGCTGTATCCTACTTCCCCACATTAGCTAAACCTTTGTATACTGTAACTTCTATACTGCATGATATATGCATGTATTACTAGCGCAGATGTAATCGTAAGGATTGTTATGCTAAATTGCGAAACGATCTCTCTAATCTGATTAACCTGTAGCCTATTGGAGCCTTATTAACTCACACAGCATCCCATAAAATGTATTCAGCAAACAAACATGATGCTAAACCTTAACTTACTTACCAGTGCCACCCCGGACACCCCTCTGGCTCCACCTCTGGTTCCTGCCGCTGAAAAACATCACCACAGCATGATGCTGCCACCACCACGCTTCACTGTAGGGATGGTATTGACCAGGTGTTAAGAGGTGTTAAGAGGTGATAAGATAATTCAGGCCAAAGAGTTCAATATTTGTTTCATCAGACCAGAGAATTTTGTTTCTCATGGTCTGAGAGTCCTTCAGGTGCCTTTTGGCAAACTCCAGACGAGCTGTCATGTGTCTTTTACTGATGAGAGGCTTCCGTCTGGCCACTCTCCCATACAGGCCTGATTGGTGGAGTGCTGCAGAGATGGTTGTTCTGGAAGTTTCTCCTCTCTCCACAGAGAAATGCTGGAGCTCTGTCAGAGTGACCATCGGGTTCTTGGCCACCTCCCTGACTAAGGCCCTTTTCCCCGATCACTCAGTTTGGCCGGGCAGCCTGCTCTAAGTGTCCAGTTGGTTCCAAACTTCTTCCATTTACGGATGATGGAGGCCACTGTGCTCATTGGGACCTTCAATGCTTCAATTTCTTTCTTTATTTCTTTCTTTCTTTTATCTATCTATCTATCTATCTATCTATCTATCTATCTATCTATCTATCTATCTATCTATCTATCTATCTATCTATCTATCTATCTATCTATCTATCTATCTATCTATCTATCTATCTAATGTCACACTCTCTATTTAGCTCTCTCACTATCTTGTTGGCTTGCTACAGTCACTGGGTGTTTATTTTAAAGAAATATTTTGGGTTTAATACAAATTAAGCTCAGTCGACAGCATTTGTGGCATCATTTTGATTGCCACAATAAATTATTTTGGTTCGTTCCTTCTTTTCTTAAAAAAAAGCAAAATTACAATGCAAGTGAATGGAGCCAATTTAAGATAGAAAAACTGATATAAAAATGTTTACTTAAAAAAAAAAAAAAGAGAGAGAGAGAAAAAAGCATGGTTGCATTAGTATAACATTTTTATAAGTTGGCAGACAAAAATATCATGGCAACATTTTGGGAATGTTATTCATGGTTATAAAAAATAAAACCAGACACTATTTAGCTAGAGACTGAACACTTGTATTACAATAAATGGGAGAAAATGGAGCGGCCAATATTGTGGATGTAGCAAAGGATGTCCTTAAGAACCAGTAAAAGAACCAGTCAATTTTTAGACACACACATCATTGTCAGTCAATTCAAGAATGTGCATGCACATTAGCTGGACAAGCCTGAAAAATAGCGTAATTTTAGCATGATGAGAGCTATAGAAGCACAATTAATTATACCATTGCAGTCATAATGATCATAATCTTGACTAACCGTTTTAGCGTTTTCATTCTTTCCCAATTCAAGTAGATAGAAGCTGTAATTTTATACCACTTGTTTCCAGAGAAAATAGCTGCCCGGGAGTGTTCCAAAGATGGCAACGCTAGTGGACTGACTTGCCTTGAAAGGGACATCAAAATAAAACCTAAACATTTTAGGACATTAGGAATTGGTCCCCAAAGAATAGCCAAACAGGAACCATTTTCTGACGTTCAGTTTGAACGTTCCATGCATGCTGGGTTTAGCCTTACATAAATGTTTTTTGTTTTTTTTAATGTAACAGTTGTTTCATTAAATATCATGAGGAAAAAGATTGTCTTGGCATATATCTACTCATAGAACATTTCCCATTTACTCAAAGTATCTGTCGAACTGGGGTATTCATGGCATTTGACATTCCTGAGCAGCTCTACATGTTATAGATAGCCGAGGTTGAGAGAATTTTTGTCAGCACATTTTCCAGTTTAAGAAGCACGTCTGTCCACCCATAATCAATCTCACAGCTCACAGCAGCAAACAGCAACAACTGTTTCAGCAGTCAGGCATGCAGTCAGTGAGTGGAGACTGAGCTCATGGTATGTTTGCTGAAATATCTGATGCCCTGTTCATTGTGGCAGAGCATGACCCACACAGTTAACTACACAGCCAGGAAATGGTGACAAATCACTCTTTATCTGAGAATACCATACAAACTGCTAGAAACAGTGTCTGGATGGCATTACAGAAGGAGATTTCCTGGACGTACACTAGTACTCAAAAGTTTAGACACACCTACTCCTATGTATTCATATGGGAATCCTGCAGACACTGACATTTTCAGCCCCATCTCTTCAAAATCTGTTTACCCTGTACTCATAATATACTCATGATTGTGTTTACTCTCCCACCAGCTGTATTTAAACACATGCAAGTCATCTTTGTTTTCTTTTTTGTGCATGTAGTTGTTTTTCTCAGGGGTCAAGGGGTCAGATCCTAAAGAGATCTCTTAGTGTTGCCCATACGAGGAATAATAATGTCAGCATTGTGCACGTGTGCAGCAACCAGGGTGGACAGCGTGTGCACATGTGTTTACTGTTAGACTGTTGTTTAATATCTACTTTCTCTCTGCTCAGCCATTCTTTATACATCTGATAATTCAGCTGTCACACACACTTGTCCCTGTTCATACGGGTTGTCATCACACCAGGACAGGCCATAGATAGTGTAATGATAATAATTTGATGACGTCCAATGCATAACAACACCTCTCTCATGTTTCCTTAAGTTCCTTTCTTCACAGTGTATGACACATTTTAGACCTGACACTTTTCACTGGTATTACTCATATCCTGTCTGGTTAGGTGTTTGCTCATTTTGGCCTATTTTTTAACATACACCTTTAAAAGGTTATTTAATGGTTAAGCCTGCAACCATGTTTAATGGTTCTTTGAGTTGGCTATGTGGCTATTTGGAGATTACAGTTTTTCTGAATTGCTAAAACACTAAAACCCATTCTCTGAACCAAACGGTCAATTGCCTGAACCCATTTGTCGAATGAAACTCTTTTGGGAAAACCTTAAACACTATTGGCCTACTTGGACACAAATTGCAGAACTCAAACATTTTTTTCAAAACTCTAAGAACATTCTTATACTTTTAAGCAAATTTTGCATGGAGACACATTTGTAATGCAAAATTATAAACACAAGCTGCAAAAGTTAAACACAATTTCAACAAAGTTGTCATCATTTAGACTCAAAATTGTTAGCAGTTGTTTCTAATGAAGAAACCAATTGGTGAATGGCATATATGCCAGTGCAAGTGGCAAGGGCCTGCTGAATGTTGATACTGAGGCAGAGGAGAAAGAGTTTGCATCTGAGGTGGCGGACAAGGAGGAAAGGTAAATGTATGAGGTGGTGGATAAGGAGGAAGAGGAAGGAGTTTCAAGAGCACCAATTTCTGATGAAATTCATGCCACCGTCATTGATCATGTCATTGTTCATGGGATGACAATGAGGGAAGCTGGACAACGGGTTCAACCAAACCTGAGCAGGTTCTCAGTGTCCACCATAGTGAGGAATTTCAGACAACATAACATGCAGTCGCTTTGGAACCACCTCCAGTCTCAACCCGTCTTCGCTCCCTAATCCTATCAGGTGCTGACTTAGATCTTCCCCCTCTGCTCACATCAGTCCCAACAAATGAATCCCATCATTCCTTTGACTGTGGCCCCTTAACCATCAACCTAAAAAAAAACCTTCTACAAAATGAGTGCTCACTCTCACAGAATTCTGCATAGCTTTTGGTTGCTTCACCGAAGTAATATGCTCTATTTTTCTTTACTTATTATCTATGTTTCTTTAATGCAAAGATACCTGTATATATTACTGAACCTGCAGAGTTGCGTTCACAATGTGTAAGAGTGAACTGCTCCATTGCAGTACTTCACGAGATGATCAGACATCATTTGCAGCATCCTCATAGACTACATTATTCTTGCAAACAGTTTTCAATTGAATGAAACAGAGAAAAAGTTGCACAGCTCTGAACAAACAGCGAATCAGACACGAGTACTGATGGCTTTTCTTTTGCCTGTTCTTAAAAATATAATAAAGTGTGTTTCTTCAAGCACGTGTCTTTTTGACTAATAGCATTTCTTGTCATGTGTCACTCTGAGACGTATTACAGGTCACTCGCACATGAAATACCTGCATTTGAACGAGGAGCTCTCGAACTGGATTGAGCCTTGTCACATTTTACAGGTGACGGGTGCTATTTCATACCCTAGACGCACATAAAAAATAATGATCATTCATGCTCTTAACAGCTAAGATCAATAGTTATTGGGAAACAAGGCCCAGAAGTCTTTCATTGCACTTGTTAACAGCAGAGCTCACTGCGCACACATATCAAATCAGACACGCATCGGCGGTTTTTCTTTCGTCTGTTCTTCAAAATATAATTACACATGTTTCGTCAAACGCGCGTCTTTGTGTCTAGGTCCTTGTAATATATCACTCTGAGAAGTCTTACAGGTTGCCTTTCACAGTGGCTGGTGCATCAGCAAAATACTCCACATGAAAAATATGCATTTGGCGGGTGTTAATTTCAAACCTTGTTCACCAGGAGTAGGCTGTATGACAAATTCGGTAGAAAGGAAATCAAAACCATGTCATTGCTTTGCAATCGCACCCACACTTTCTGCAGGAAAATTATCTCTAGAAGTTTTAAATGATCATGTGTTAGTGCATGGTGAGACACCCCGCGAGCCACATTTTTAACAAAGAGCCAGTTGTGGCTTGTGAGCCATAGGTTACCGACCCCTGATTTAGAATAATACAAGGGTGAGTAAATATAAATAATGACTGAATTTAAATTTTTGGCTGAACTATCATTTTAATATGCAGAGACAACTGTAAGAAAGCTATTTAGTGCTCTGTTTGTTTTGAGCAACTGGTTTCAAGAGAGACAACAATATTGATTCCACCAATGGCATGAATTGGGGTGGGACTATCAGTTTGTTTGATCAACAACAGAAGGGGAGTAAGAAATAGCTGCAGGCAGAGCTCCAAAAAGAAGCAGGAGATCCAAACTGTCTGCAAAGAAACACAGAGCCCAAACCTAACCCTTAACCTAACTCTAACCATGGGTGTAAGTGCTGCCCTTTTTGGAGAGGGCCCGACCCTCTTCTGGAGTAGCCCTACTCCCCTCTGGAGTTTTCCCACAATCTTTTGGAGTTTCCACCCCTGTTTGGAGGTCTCCGACAGGGGGCGTTTTCAGAAAGCTGTTTTGAAAACAATGATTATTTTTGCAATTCCATTTCGTGGCGCTAGTGGTGCAGAAATTACACACATCAGCTTTACTTGTCCTGAAAATAATGTAGAAAATAATGTAATCCTAAATGTCGGATTTATTTTCTTTATGCAGCATAGAAGTTTTTTTTTTTAATGGTTTGGGGTTAAATATGATGAGACATTTTCTTGAAAGATTTTATGAAAATAATCTATCTTTCCATCTTTCTATCCATCTATCCATCTCTGTCTGTTGCCTAGAAATGCCCTCGCAACATTTCAGAACACTCTAGCAACCACTCGAGAAGAATGAAGCTGCAGGCAGAGCTCCAAAAAAGGGGCGGGAGCTCCTAACCTTATCCTTTTCCTAACCCTAACCATGTGTGGAAGTAACGCCACCTTTTTGAGTTGGTGCAACCCCCTTTTGGAGTAACCCTGCCCTCTTTTGGAGATTCCCCCCATTTGGAGATCTCCAGCCAGCAGCTATACCTACTTGATCAACTCAGAAAACCCTAACAACCACTAAGCATTTACATTTACATTTATGCATTTGGCAGACGCTTTTATCCAAAGCGACTTACAGTGCACTTATTACAGGGACAATCCCCCCAGATCAACCTGGAGTTAAGTGACTTGCTCAAGGATACAATGGTGGTAGCCATGGGGCTCGAACCAGTGACCTTCTGATTAACAGATATGTGCTTTAGCCCACTTCACCACCACCAGCACTCCAAGCAATACCTTAGCAACCCAACAATCCAAATCAATCCATCTATAAGGCTTTTATAAACTTATTATATACATCCAAAATACAAAACATTATGACCAACTACCTAATATGCTGTTGGCCTGCTGCCAAAACAGCGCCGACATGCCTAGGAATAGACACTACAAGACCCATGGAGGTGTCCTTTGGTTTCTGGCACCAACACATTAGCAGCAGATCCTTCAAGCCCTGTAAGTTGCAAGGTGGAGCCACTGTGGATCGGACATGTTGGTCTAGAACATCCCGCAGATGCTAAATCGGATTGAGATATGGGGAATTTGGAGGCCAGGACTACACCTTGAACTCCTCATCATGCTCCTCAAACCATTCCTGAACAATGTGTGCTGTGTGGCAGGGTGCATTATCCTGCTGAAAGATCATCAAGGAATACCATTGCCATGAAGGGGTGTACCTGGTCTGTAATGATGTTTAGGTGGGTGGCATGTGTCAAATTGATGTCCACATGAATGGCCGGGTCCAGGTTTTCCAGCAGAACATTGTCCAGAGCATCACACACCCTTCTAAGGATTGTTGTCTTCCCACAGTGTATCCTGGTGCCATCACTTCCCCAGGTAAATCATGAGCACTCTGACCTAAAGGAATCTGACTTTAAGGAATATTCTGAGTTCAATACAAGTTAAGCTCAGTCATCAGCATTTGTGGCATAATGTTGATTACAGCAAAAAATTATTTGATTCATCCTTCATTTAATAAAAAAAAAAAAAAAGAAAATAGCGAGGCACTTACATTGGAAGTGAATGGGGCCAGTCAGTATGTGTACTGTGTTAGCGTGATTTTAGTATGATAAAATCAGGGACTTATTGGTTTTACAGCATTTACAGATTACAGAGACTAACAGCGTTATTTCGTCATGGCAGCAAAGTTGCGATATTGGATATAACGTTACACAGATGAGGTTAAGTAATTTTATCACAATAAAATAATTGTAACATTTATAATGTTTACATCTTGTGGCTATACTTTGGAAACATAGGGTATTTTAATAAGAAAGCCCTATTGATTGTCATCATAAGCACCTCACTGTAACTGCGATTTTTGCTTTATTTAAAAAAATATATATAAATGACGAAATAGGGACTAAATAATAATAATTAAGTTGCTGCAAACTATTAATGCTGCTTTGGCAACTGTAACCAGGCTACAGTTAAGAAAATGAACTATATTAATTGATAGTTTATTTTGATTGATAGTAATAAAAATGAAAGATAATAACAATAATAATAAAAATGTAATGTAATAAATGCAATTATTTATTGAACATTGGTGTCTTTTATCCCTCTGTTCACTTTGTGCCTAAATATATTCCTTAAATGTAGTCAAATCACTGTAACATCACCTCTCATTCAATTTTGTGGGATAAACTTTATCCCACAATATTTGCACAAAAATAAATATCCATCTTTCCACAACAAACATTAACACACACATCTGTGGAATAAAATCAATGTATCTGTCAATGTCCTTCAAGCCCACTTTCATTCCATCACTGTCACTTTTGCCTTCGAGCAAACAGCATACATCCACCTCTGTGTGGCCCTCTGTCTCCATTTCCCACCTATCAATCTCCTTGTCCATTGTGCCAAAGAGAGATCCATCCATCATCACAGTCCATCCGACTGCTGTTTCCTGCTGAGACCAAACCAACATTGTCACTTCACAATGGCTGTTGTCTGTGGGACTCTGCTGTGACCCTGTCTGCCCTTATTCTAATGACTCAATTTATCCTGGGTTAGTTCAGGTCCACTTACGTCTTCGTTGAAGGGGTCTGGGTCAGGCTGGGACACTATGGTTGCCAGGGATTCCGTTAGAGCAGCGGTAACACCACAAACGCTCTGTACTCTGAACAAACAGTCTGCTTTGCAGCCTGACTCCAACACTGATATTTAAGTGTGGAAGAGGCGACTGAGATGTCTGCTTCTGAATTAATGGAGATGTTGTTCCTCTACAAATGCTAATGTCTGTACACTCATCAAATTTAAGATCTGGGAGCAGATCAAGCCTACACTGACACCAATGCACTCTGTTAATAGTGCTTTTTTCTATTCCATTATCTCCCAATTTGGAATGCCCAAGTCCCACTACTTAGTAGGTCTTCGTGGTGGCGTGGGATAAGTCTCAGTTGCATCCACTTCTGAGAACATCAATCCGTGCATCTTATCACGTGGCTCATTTTGCATGACACCGTGGAGACTCACAGCACGTGAAGGCTCATGCTATTCTCCGCGATCCACGCACAACTTACCACGTGCCCCATTGAGAACGAGAATCCCTAATCGTGACCATGAGGAGGTTACCCCATGTGACTCTACCCTCCCTAGCAACCAGGCCAATTTGGTTGCTTAGGAGACCTGGCTGGAGTCACTCAGCACACCCTGGATTCGAACTCGCGACTCCAGGGGTGGTAGTCAGTGTCAATACTCGCTGAGCTACCCAGGCCCACAATAGAGATTTGATATATATTTTTCATATATTGATAAACTGAACTGAAAAGAGCTTTGTGATTTGAGTAACTAGGGTCCTAAAATTACAATATACCATCATAATTAGGGTGACAAGGCATCCTGGTTTACCGGGACAGTCCTGGTTCATGAGGTGTGTCTTAATGTCCCTCCAATTCACATTTTTTTTTTTTAAATGTCTAGGTTTCAGTTGCTAGCCTCCCTGTCTTAAAACTTAGTGCCTTATAATTCAAGTCAATGCACTTGGCGGCCATCTTTGGAACACTTCTGTGCAGCTATTTTCTATGTAAAAAAAAAAAAAAGTGGCATGAAAGTACAGCTCCTATTTACTTGAATGAGAAAAGACCGAAATCTCCAAAACGGTCGGTCAAGATTATGATAAAAAAATTTTTTTTCAAATCAGCAGTAAAACCTGACAACAACGGTATCATACAATGTGCTTCTTTAGCATGAGCGTCACTTAGATAGAGTTTGACTGACATTCGATGTCTGTATCTAAAAGCTGCTCTTTTACTTATAAGGAAGGACTTCCTTTTCTGCAACAGCTGGGTGTTGGGGGTTCTGATGTCTCCCATTCATTTTAAAAGAAGTGGTCTTGTCTGTGCTAAATAGTCTGCTTAAAATGAACCTCATTTTCCTTCTAGCTATTGGAGAGTTGGCAAGTCACTTTATTCACTGTTTTTAACTAATATTAATTACATTCAGTGTCTATTAGTAAATCAGAATGAAAAGTATCTGGTTATCAATAATGGTAACAATAACTTTATGCACGTTCTCCTCCCACTGCAAGCTATTTACCAAGTAAGCTAGCTAGCTGGCTAAGTTACAGAAATAGCTTTGCGGTCACTATAAATGTTTATTTTAAACAAACAATATATTTGTAGTTATTTATTTATTTTATTTTCATTTAATTCTGTATAACAATTTGGGAAACTGAATAAAACAGGAGGGAGGTGACCAGCAAGATGGCTGAACTAGGCTTAAATACACTAGCCTTAAACTTGACACTACGCTGAAAGACATTTTCTCTAATTTTGATCAAATAAACTACATCTTTTAGGACTACATTTATTACTTTCAGTAGTTCAGACAAAAGTGGGTGGGCATTTCCCCAAACAATTTAATAAATCAATTATAAGTTATATGCTTCACCCTCTGTGAATGTCCCGGATTGAGACTTGAAAAATCTGGTCATCCTAATCATGATGCTAGTGTGTTGTGAAGTAAATCTTCAAATCGGTCACTGGCCCCACACTAATTCTGTTTACCTACAGTAAACAATATAATTGAATTTACTGAAAAATCTATCTTGATTTAAAGATGCATCATTCCAAGTTATCATAAACATATCCCCCTCACTGATGGGCTTATCAGAGTACCAGACAATGCAATATTTGATTGTGCCAAGATAATGAATTCATGACATCATGAGAAAGTATTTACCCCAGTGACATTCTCTTGTTGCTATGGGGCCACTGAAATGGCACTGCCAGCTTTTTGTAAATGGCGACTGGGGGAGGTGGGAAAGTAAACAAAATGGCCTTTGGTAGTGTGTTTGTCCAACATCTTCCTCTCACAACTAGACACAGCTCTTTCAGGGGGAGTTGAGAGGGCCATTCTCGATGGCCCTATACCCTGTGTGTATTTACTCACAGGTCCCACGTAAATGGCTTCATCCACTCATGTGAGCAGACAGAGGCTCAACACACAGTCAGAATTGGTGAATGGCAGAAGGGGAAGTTTGTAAATCCAGTGTGACAGAATTATAATATCTTGGACTCAATTTTATTTAACACACTCATATACTTATTCATCATTTGAGTCCACGGCACAGATCAATAGAGACATAAACTGCCCCAATAAAAACAGCACTGGACGACTCACAGTCCCTAGTCAAGTCATGTCAAGTCAAGTGGTTTTTATTGTCGTTTCAACCATATACAGTTAGTACAGTACACAGCAAAACGAGACAACGTTCCTCCAGGACCATGGTGCTACATAAAAATAACAAAGGACCAACATAGGACCACATGAGACTACACAACGAAATAAAATACCTATATAAACTACCTATATATACCTATATAAAGTACACGTGCAAACATGTGCAAAAAGTACAGGACAGTACAACAAATTACTGACAATGAACAGGACAATAGACAGTGCAGTGCCGACCAGTACTCAGTAGTGCAAAAAGATGACAGTTTCTAAAATGTAAACATAACATACTATGAGATAATGTTCTATGCACATAGCAGTTATTGGGGTAGCAGACAGTTATAAAGTGACAGTAATTAAAGTGCAACTCAGGACACGTGTGTGTCAAACCAGTCTCTGAGTATTGAGGAGTCTGATGGCTTGGGGAAGAAGCTGTTACACAGTCTGGCCGTGAGGGCCCGAATGCTTCGGTACCTCTTGCCAGACGGGAGGAGGGTAAAGAGTTTGTGTGAGGGGTGTGTGGGGTCGTCCACAATGCTGGTTGCTTTATGGATACAGTGTTTTTTGTAAATGTCTTTGATGGAGGGAAGAGAGACCCCAATGATCTTCTCAGCTGTCCTCACTATACTCTGCAGGGCTTTGCGGTCCGAAACGGTGCAAGTCCCAAACCAGGCAGTGATGCAGCTGCTCAGGATGCTCTCAATAGTCCCTCTATAGAATGTAGTGAGGATGGGGGTTGGGAGATGTGCTTTCCTCAGCCTTCGAAGAAAGTAGAGACGCTGCTGGGCTTTCTTGGTGATAGAGCTGGTGTTGAGGGACCAGGTGAGGTTCTCCGCCAAGTGAACACCAAGGAATTTGGTGCTTTTGACGATCTCCACAGAGGAGCCGTCGATGTTCAGCGGAGTGTGTTCACCTTGTGCTCTCCTAAAGTCAACAACCATCTCTTTTGTTTTGTCGACATTCAGGGACAGGTTGTTGGCTGGCTCTACACCAGTTCGTCAGCCGCTGCACCTCCTCTCTGAATGCTGACTCGTTGTTCTTGCTGATGAGACCCACCACGGTCGTGTCATCGGCGAACTTGATGATGTGATTCGAGCTGTGCATTGCTGCACAGTCGTGAGTCAGCAGAGTGAACAGCAGTGGACTGAGCACACAGCCCTGGGGGGCCCCAGTGCTCAGTGTGGTGGTGGTGGAGATGCTGTTCCCGATCCGGACTGACTGAGGTCTCCCAGTCAGGAAGTCCAGGATCCAGTTGCAGAGGAAGGTGTCCAGGCCCAGCAGGTTCAGCTTTCCAATCAGGTGCTGGGGAATGATTGTGTTGAATGCTGAGCTGAAATCTATGAATAGCATTCGAACGTATGAGTCCTTATTGTCTAGGTGGGTGAGGGCCAGATGGAGGGTTGTGGTGATGGCATCGTCCGTTGAACGGTTTGAACGATACGCAAACTGCAGTGGGTCTAGTGAGGGGGCAGCTGGGTCTTAATCTGCCTCATGACGAGCCTCTCGAAGCACTTCATGATGATGGGTGTAAGTGCGACGGGACGGTAGTCGTTGAGGCAGGACACTGAAGACTTCTTTGGCATGGGGATGATGGTGGTGGCCTTGAAGCACGTTGGAACAACGGCGCTGCTCAGAGAGATGTTGAAGATGTCGGTAAGAACATCTGCTAGCTGGTCTGCACATCCTCTGAGCACTCTGCCAGGAATGTTGTCTGGTCCAGCAGCCTTCCGTGGGTTGACTCTACGTAGAGTTTTCCTCACATCTGCCGTGGTAAGACAGAGCACCTGGTCGCTGGGAGGAGGGGTGGACTTCCTCGCCATCACATCGTTCTGCACTTCAAACCGAGCGTAGAAGTCGCTCAGCGCATCTGGAAGGGAGGCATCTTTGTCACAGGCAACTGATGTTGTCCTGTAGTTGGTGATGGCCTGGATGCCCTGCCACATGCGCCGCGTGTCACCGCTGTCCTGGAAGTGACTGTGGATTCTCTGGGCGTGTGCGCGCTTTGCCTCTCTGATTGCCCGTGACAGTTTGGCCCTAGCTGTTCTTAGGGCTGCCTTATCGCCTGCTCTGAAGGCGGAGTCTCGGACCTCAGCAGCGTGCGCACCTCCGCAGTCATCCACGGCTTCTGGTTGGAGCGTGTGGTGATGGTCTTGGAGAAAGTGACATCATCAATGCACTTGCTGATGTAGCTGGTCACTGATGCTGTGTATTCCTCCAAGTTGGTAGAATCGCCATATGTTGCAGCCTCCCTGAACATGTGCCAGTCAGTACACTCAAAACAGTCCTGAAGAGCAGAGATGGCTCCTGCTGGCCAGGTTTTCACCTGCTTCTGAAGCGGTTTTGTGCATCTGACGAGCGGTCTGTATGCTGGAATTAACATAACAGAGATCTGGTCTGAGTAGCCGAGGTGGGGGCGGGGCTCCGCCCGGTACGCGCCTGGGATGTTTGTGTAAACAAGATCAAGCGCGTTCGCCCCTCTCGTTGCAAAGTCCACATACTGACCACATCCTCCACTGTTTTAGCAATAAATGCATTATGTTAATATGCGTTATTGATAAAAATAGTATATCCTTTTATATTTTAAAAAATATTTTTATTTTTTTGATTATTTGTCTTTATCTTATTTATGTATGTATTTTGATTGGTTTATATGTATTTTTTTAATTATTATAATTTTTTTTAAAAATTTTTCCCTTCACCTGTACTTGTCTTTAACACTCAGTGATTGTATTGTACACACATACATTGTTGATCTCATTGAACATTTATATAAAACAAAAATCCACAGTGATTTTTATTTGCACCATTTGTGGACTTTTCACATGCTCCCTACCCCACTGTAGTCACATTTTCCAGTTTATATCATTGTTAAATAAGCGATCTGGAACGATTTCACCATGACGCCATCTGACCAGCTTAAATACGGGACAAATTGCAACCCGTATTGATTCGATAAGGGAAGCATCATTTTGTCTTTAAATACAAGACGATCCCGTATTTTACAAGGTGTATTTTACTAAAATTAATAATATTTTACTATTTTGGTGGAAACCCTATTGGTGTCCCTTATCATATTGCTGATGCCAATGTTTTATAATAGTCCCGCTTCACTTTGTTCCTTAAAACAACACTTGATAAAATCATGGTAAAAACTCTTGGTAAAATCACTGTATAGCAAGGCTTATAGCAAGGCTTTGTTCATTTTATTTAATTCACAGATTAGTTAAGTGTCCATTTCCAAGTAGGCATAGCTGCAGGCCGGAGACCTCCAAATGGGGTTGGAATTTTAGCTAAAAGCTAAAGTCAAAATAAACTTGTAGCAGATATTCAATCACTGAGAACAACTTGTTGATGAGAGAGGTCAGAGGAGAATGGTCAGACTGGTTGGAGCTGACAGAAAGGCTACGGTATCTCGGATAACCACTCTGTACAATTGGAGTGAGCAGAACAGCATCTCAGAATGAACAACACTTCAAACCTCGAGGCGGATGGGCTACAACAGCAGAAGTCTGACACTTTTATTAGGACCATAGTGTTTCCAATAAAGTGTTAAGTGAGTGTACATTTATGGGGCTTTTCCACTGCACGGTACGGCTCAGCTCAATTCTGCTCACATTTTGGGGGGTTTTCCACTGTGGATAGATACCTGTTACTTTTTTTAGTTCCACCTCGGTCGAGGTTACAAGCGACCCGAGCCGATACTAAATCGTCATTACCAGCGTCATTGCCATAAGCTAGATGGCAGGTTAGCTTACCCTCATGCGTCGTCTTTGAGCTAACACAGTGATGTCCTCATCTGCGCTTTGGTGTATGATTTCCCAAACTCTCCTGTTTTTTTTTTAGCTGTATTTTATCTTGCTGCCATCAGCCTTTTTTAAAACAATGTTTGTCATCTTGCTGTGAAAAACAGCCACATGCTGAGAATCAAGAACACCACTCATTCATTGCTACTTTGTTGTGTGTTAGTATCCCAAGTTGAGGCTGCACTAAACTGCAGTGGAAAAGCAAGCTCAGAAAAGTAAAGTGAGTATAGTCAAGTCGAACCATAACATGCAGTGGAAAAGTGCCGTTAGAGTGATCTCACACTAGTACTTTTGTACCTACATTGATTTAGATGTCTTTAACTACAATGTCCTTTCAGTAAGTATTTAATACAATGTACATATTATGTACAAATGTGTTGTTTTATTGCACTTAAATTTAAAGTACCCGCAATTAATTACATTTGTAGTTACACTCTAAACCCTAAACCTAACAGTTCCTCAACCTCAGTAGCAGCAAATGTGCATTTTGAAAAACAACATATAGTTACAGAATAAGTGCATTTTATTGGATGTATTTCAATGTTTTAATGTTTTTTTAAAGTGGGGCCACACTTTTGGTGCACACCTGGGTTTGTTTGACGTTTTTAAGAGGTTGACAGTGCATAGGTGTAAAAGTACATATAAAATGTATAGTCAATGTAGGCTTCAGTAATATATGTGCTCTGCTCAAAGACAGAAGACCTCCATGCCCCTTCAAAATCCAGTTGAGTTTTTGCATTATGGGATGTCTTCATGGACTTCCACAGACTTGTATGCACTTGGCGATCATAAAACACTCAAACTAGTCCTCACCACACAGTTCCATGCTCGGTTTTGGCCATTCACATTCAGTGACCATTTCAGACCTGTACTTAATCTAATTATCATAAGCTATGTGGGCTATGTGCATGTTTTGCTCTATAGGGTTTATGTGAAACATTTGCACAGAATAAAACAGCTAAAGAGCATTTATAAAGAGGCTATGACCGAGGCAAGAATGACTTTTTCCTTATAAAGTAAGGATTGATGTCTTGCATGATTTAGTTGGAGTGTGCTCCGATTTCTCTATTTGATTATTATGGAACATTTCTTGCCGTCAAGGATCTTGCCGTGTCATTTTAATCCAAGCCCTTTATTTCAAAAGTAATTTTTTACCACAATGTTATTTTTATTAGGTAAAACACTTTAATGGATTTTCCAGAACCTCTTCTGGAGATTCATCCACTTGTTGGGTATTGATTTTGTAGATAATATTTCATTTCTTAATTATAGTATATGCACTGTATACTATGGCTAGAGGCATGAAACACATAAATTAATAAATTCAATGTGATCATTTATGCAAGAATGGTTTAACCAAAAATGTATCAGAATGGAATTCTAGTGTACTGCTTACTGAGCAGTATACACTGAATGTAGTACTACTACTGTATGTGAAACAGTACACATTATGCAAAGCTAAACAATTAAAACCAACAAACTATCATGACAACTCATAATAATTAATAAAAACAATGGCGAAATCATAAAATATTTTAACACTTGGCTTGCATGAAAAGGTATGACTTTTATTCCCATAGAGACAACAGTACAATAAAGGCATCGAATTTTAGCTAGCTCCCTATCCAACACTTTATTTTAAGAAAGTAAATGTGTGTGAACCAATTTAGACTTTTCAAGTTAGGTTAGGGGTTAAGCTTAGAAAAAAATCATAATAAATGTTCATTGTTTTGTTTATTTTTTTCTATGGGATAAACATTGTATGTTTTTGTATCAGACACCTCATACAAATTCTTATGATTTCAACTTCTCATTGTTTCAAACAGTAGTTTGCTACCGTTGAAGTCATAAGTTTACATTCAACTTAGCCAAATACATTTAAACTCAGTTTTTCACAATTCAAATTTAATCGTAAAAAACATTCTCTGTCTTAGGTCAGTTAGGATCACTACTTTATTTTAAGAATGTGAAATGTCAGAATTATAGTTGAGAGAATTAATTATTTCAGCTTTTATTTCTTTCATAAAATTCCCAGTGGGTCCGAAGTTTATTTAAACTTTGATAATATTTGGTAGCATTGCCTATAAATTGTTTAACTTGGGTCAAACGTTTTGGGTAGCCTTCCACAAGCTTCTAACAAGTTGCTGGAATTTTGGCTTCCTCCAGACAGAACTGGTGTAACTGAGTCAGGTTTGTAGGACTCCTTACTCGCACACTCTTTTTCAGTTCTGCCAATAAATATTCGATCGGACTGAGATCAGGGCTTTGTGATTACCACTCTAATACCTTGACTTTGTTGTCTTTAAGCCATTTTGCCACAACTTTGGAGGTATGCTTGGGGTCATTGCCCATTTGGAAGACCCATTTGCGACCAAGCTTTAACTTCCTGGCTGATGTCTTGAGATGTTGCTTCAATATATCCACATAAATTTACTTCCTAATGATGCCATCTATTTTGTGAAGTGCACCAGTCCCACCTGCAACAAAGTACCCCCACAACATGATGCTGCCACCCCATGGGATGGTGTTCTTTGTCTTTTAATCCTCACCCTTTATCCTCCAAACATAACGATGGTCATTATGGCCAAACAGTTCAATTTTTGTTTCATTAGACCAGAGGACATTGGAGCAGTGGCTTCTTCCTTGCTGAGCAGCCTTTCAGGTTATATTGATATAGAACTTGTTTTACTGTGGATATAGATACTTGTCAACCTGTTTCCTCCAGCATCTTCACAAGGTCCTTTGCTGTTGATCTGGGATTGATTTGCACTTTTCGCACCAAACTACATTCACCTCTAGGAGGCAGAACGTGTCGGTATGATTGCTGCTTGGTCCCTTGGTGTTTATACTTGCGTACTGTTGTTTGTACAGATGAATGTGGTACCTTCAGGCATTTGGAAATTGCTCCCAAGGATGACACAGACTTGTGGATGTCCACAATTTTTTCTTTGCTGATTTCTTTTGATTTCACATGATGTCAAGGAAAAAGGCACTGAGTTTGAAGGTAGGCCTTAAAATACATCCACAGGTACACCTCCAGTTCAGTACACTTCATATTAGAAGCTAATTGGCTAATTGTCTAAAGACTTGACATAATTATCTGGAATTTTCCAAGCTGCTTAAAGGCACAGTTAACTTCTGACCCACTGGAATTGTGATAGTCAGTTAAAAGTGAAACGATCTGTCTGTAAACAATTGTTGGAAAATTACTAGTGTCATGTGCAAAGTAGATATAGTTTGCTAATATTAAATCTGTGGAGTGGTTGAACAATTGTTTTGAATGACTTCAACCTAAGTGTAGGTAAACTTCTGACCTCAACTGTACATTTTTGACACATGACCTCATTATGTTGCTTGTAAATCAGCTGCTTCTCATTTTAGAGATTTGGTAATTCAGCATTTTTAATCTAATTTTGTGAGTCAAGAAAATAATGGTCTGATTTTACATTAGAAATGGAAAGACAAGTGCATTATTTTACAGGATACACTATTATTTTACAGGATACAGGATAGGCCGTTCCCTTATGGGTACATACGTAGTGTATACTGCAGAAATAGTATGAGTATACATACATATAACTAAAGCTATTAATGGAATACTGTGGATCCTTCACTCATTTCCTGTGTGAAGTCAGTTTTCAGTTCCCATATTCAAAGTTAGACATGCACAAGCAGTGCTAAGTGAACAAAAATAAAGCAAAAGCAAAAGCTTAAAACATGGTCACAGGTGCAGTAAGGACATTTGCAAGTGAGAGATGTATGTGTTTTTGTCTGCGCACGAGTGTTTTGCCAGTGGGTGTCCTCCGGGCTGAGGCGTAGTGTTTGTACTGGAGGAGGTGCCACGTGCAGACACCACAGAACTCCTATTGATTCCCCTCATCAAGGCCAGGCTTCTGCGGGAGGTACGCGTGTGTGAAGTCAACACATTCCCAGCATTCCTCCACTTTCCCTACAGGAGAGATGTCACTGGCCTGCAGAGCACCAATCACTTGCATTGTTCACTTGCCCATCTCCTCTCCCTCGGGACCCCCGGCTCCCTCTCCTTCTCTCTTGCTGCCAAGTCAATGTGCAATTTGCTGTTACTGCAAATATCTTAACCGCTCAATGTTTATTCGGTCCACCCCAAGGATGTCCTCAATGAATAGTTTCCCGTATTCTCATAATTTGTATGGTTGGATGTATGCTTCAGCATTAATTGGACCAGAACCATTCATTGTGATTATAGGATTTAGGATCCAGGAAACTGTGTGTTGTCTGTTCAAACCTCAACCTTGGACAGAACTGGGCAATGAAAATAGCTTTACTCTGGGCGTAGGAACGTTTTGAAAAGCGTGTGCGGGGTGACTGGGAACACACAATACTAAACGTATCAGCTTTACGTGTGATTATGAATTCTAAACATCATTGACGTAATGTTTGCCTAGTAGTATAAACTGATTTGTTGAAAATCAAAGTAAGTGCTCGGCATATCGCTTAGTATCTATTGGCAGAGGGTTCTGCTTGGTCTTGAAGTTGTAATTTTATGGAGCTAGTTGCCTTTTTTTTTTTCCTTCCCACTGTGATAAGTTAAAATGAAACTCTTAAAATGTAACGATTACCTCTTAATGATTATCTGGGAGGACTCGAACATAGAAATTTCTAAAAGTGGTGGATCACAATAGAAAAAAGTCTCAGCTTTGCTTGTGATTATTAATTATGTTCGCCCAGTAGTCCTAACTGATTTGCTGATCTTAATCAGGGTAAACACCATATTAATTTAATATGAATGGAAATGTAGCTGTGAGGGATAGACACACAGATGGTTCAATAGGTTTTACTGTTGTGTATTTTGGCATTGACGTTTCAGGCAACAGAATTCGTATTAACAAAATGTTCTCAATTACAATTTTTTTTTAGGGAAAAATCTGTTGTAGAACTTAATTGTGACCTAGAAGACAGTACAACTCCTTGAACAGACTATAATTCTTTGCCTGAGCCTCATTTCAATTTTGAATCAAATAAAATTTGGTGTCTAACCTGACTTAGGTCCATACAGCTTTATTTAAGGTCACTGTGGACACTACCAGTAGGCAAAGGCTTCTGTTTATGCAGCTGGCTATATTATATTCTTTGCACTGTGACAAAACTCTCAAAGGATTCTCTCTCAAAAAGTGTGAGTGTGTGTATGTCTTGAGGTGGTAATAATTAAACGATATTTTGATTCGGCTGTAGGAATAAGGCCACCCAACATGATTACACGGAAAGTCGACATGTTGCTACCAAATGTTCCAGTGCCATAACATTAGCCCCTTTCACACATACAACCTGGTAAATTGCAGTAAAACTGTTGGATTGCTGGTAAATGTACCACATCTGCTATTCACACATGCAGCAGTTTCCATCTTTTTACCATTTTGCAACCATTCACACATCAGCACCAAAATGCCATTAAACTCTGAAATGTTGTTAGTTATTTTATCGGTCAACAAATTTCTTCGTCCGCTTGGATGAAGAGAAGCTCTTTAAGGCTGAATTACAATACACCACTTCTAAAATGCGATCACAATCTAAAAATACTAATCACACACTTACTGACTTGTGTGATGCACTGGCTACAGACAAAAACTGTCCATCACATATTAAAAGAGAATCACTCTGGCTTTCAAGTCAATCTGATCACAAACTCATGTGGAAACACACGCCCCATTCTAGGAGATGCATGACAGATGTAAACAAACATGGATGTACATATGGTTGTACTACTGTTGATGTTACTGCTTCTCTGTTCTGAGTCTCAAAAGAAAAGGGCTGAGTGCATTTGGGTGCAGTCTTGGGTGGTAAGTTAAATGTTTTCTCCACTTTGAACGCTTGTTTGCCATCCCCATTTCTTTGTGGTGCAGTGTTATGGACGCGCACGGTTAACTTTCATTGGCTGCTTAGCCTTCTTATCATATGACTTTGGATTAGATTTTTGGAGCATCATATACTGAGGTTTTTTTCTATAGTCAGCTCTAAAATATCTATATTTTTTTATATCCTTCTGTGGCAGAGGGGGCGTGGTCAAGCGCCTGTCCGGAGAGAGAAAGCGGTAAGAGAGCTTGCATATAAACGGCCACAGAACCACCAGACGAGGGAAGAGTCAGAGACTGAGAGAGTCCTGTTGGGATGTTATTTTTACTTTGTTACTTGTGAAGCTGTAAGTGCTGACATGACTAATTAAAAAGTCTTACCTTGGTTTGGAGCCCCGGCTCCAACCCTGGACAGCCACAGTTCCCTGCCCCAGCCCATGCTCCCGAAGATGGGGGCGGATGATGATGTTGAGGCTTTCCTTGATCTCTTCGAGAAAACAGCAGAGATCTGGTGCTTGCCGTGTGACCAGTGAGCAGCCAGGCTCTTTCCGCTGCTGTCTGGGGAAGCCCAGCTCGCTGCCCAACAACTGCCTCGGCTAATCTCCTGGCCTATGAGGATTTCAAAAAGGCCATCTTGCAATGGGTGTGTCGGAGTCCGGAACAGCACCACCAGCTTTTCTGGACCTTGAAGATGGGGCAGACCGACCGGCAGTATGCGTTCGCTCAACGGCTCCGGGACGCATGCTGAAAATGGCTACTGGCGGGAGCCCGCGACATCGAGGGTGTGTTAGATCAGGTGGTGCTGGAGCAGCTAGTCCATTGTCTACCCAGGGGTACCGTGGAGTGGGTCTAGTGAAACTGCCCGCTGTCGCTGGAGGGGCACTGTAGTTTGCGGAGGACCATATGGCAGCGCACACAAGGGCGAAAGAGCCCTCTTCTCCTCTCTCTTCCCCTTTCCCCTGTGTGTTCCCCCCTCCCCATCACTCTGCTATCTCCCCAGAACCTGTTCCTGCCCCCTGGAGGCGCGGAGCTCCGCCACCGCAGCCCGTTCCCCATGCGAGGGGATGGACAGACCCCCCCACCTCTACAGTGCCCCGCCGCTCTCCCCCTCAGGTGGAAGTGTCCGTTGACGCAAGTGCCCGAATGTCGCACTTTCATATCCCTATTTTGCAATTATAAACAAGCGGTTGTACAGAGTGATGCAGGACGCTCATACAAAAGAAGATGCAACCCAGCTCTTAATACCGCGGAGCCGCCGGGAAATGGTTTACAAGGTGGCTCACTACAATCCGATGGCAGGTCACCTGGTGGAAAGAAAAACACTGAACCGCTTAATAGCCCGTTTTTATTGGCCGGGCATTGGTGGCAATGTCTGCAGTTGGTGCGCGGCATGCCATGAATGTCAGCTGGTGAATCCGCTGGCCATCCCAAAAGCACCATTGTGCTCTCTTCCGCTAATCGAGTACCCTTTGAGAGTATTGGAATGGACCTCATCAGGCCATTAGAGCGGACAGTGCGTGGACGCGATATCCGGAAGCAGTGCCTCTGAGCAACATCTCAGCACGTAGTGCTCACTCTTCAAAATAATCTCACGGGTGGGGATTCTGAAACAAAACCTCAGCGATGTGGCAAGGGCTATTTGAGGTCACACGACGAGTGGGGGATCTCGATTATGAGGTAAAGTGAACCAATAGAGAGGGCTCATGTCAAATATATCATCTCAACCTCCTGAAATTGTGGAGGGAGGCGGTCCCTGTGACATTGGCTACGGTAGTTCCAGAGAGGGGGCGGAGATCGGGCCGGAGGTGAATACAGTGATTGGGCCAGCCCGGTTGTTCTTGTTCCCAAGAGTGATGGGTCTGTACGTTTCTGTGTGGATTATAGAAAAGTTAACATCTAAATTTGATGTGTACCCGATGTACTGTGTTGATGAGTTGCTTGATCGGATAGGTACTGGTCGATTTTATTAAGTTGGCTTGTGAGAGCCAACTTACTGAAATCCTATATAAACTTAATATTATTATTCTTCTTACTCTGAAATTTCTATATCTAACTCCTCCTAGAGCTTTAACTCCACATACTCCAAACTCGGCTCAGACACTCAAACTGTTCCGACTCGAGTTGCTATATCTTTTCTAACTGATCGGACTTACGGTTTTCCTAAAAATGACGATCAAACTCGGAAAAAACTCCCATTGACTTAACATTGCGGAATGTTCAGAAATTTAAATCCCAACTGTCATTTTCACACACACTGTAACCCGCACACACAAACACAAGACGAGACAGTCACAATGTCGGAGAAAACTGCTTTATTCCAACAAAGCAGGCAACAGTACAAAAACAGGGCAAATCCAGTGAAGAATGGTCAGGGTGAGCGTTAAATCGAAGCCGGGGAATCAAGATAGGGTAAAGGGGCAAATCCAGGAGAGAGTGGTCAACGAGAGCGTAGGGGGTCAAAGCCGGGGTAATCAGAATAAGAATAACAAGTGGGAGTTGGCAAGCTAAGAGGTGAACGAAAGGAGGTCAAAACTAGACGAGACTAGCGGGGGGCAAAGACACGGGAAACTAAATACAATAACCAACAAGCGGGAGACGAATGTGCTGTGATATTTATAGAGGAACAAACGAGTGGTGCAGGTGAAACGAATGACAGGTGATGGGACTAGTACAGGTGTAACGAATAAAGGGGTGATTGAGACGAGTGCAGGTGGTCATAATGTTCTGGCCATAGGAGCGTGCATGTGAGCCCGAGGAGAGAGACCTGCTAACGAGCAGGAGATCTTGAGGGAGCAAAACGAGCGTGAGAGCTCGAGGGAGCAAAATGAGCGTGAGCTCGAGGGGGCGGAACGAGCGTGCGAGCTCGAGGGGGCGGAACGAGCGTGCGAGCTTGAGGAGTGAGTGTGTGTGCGACGAAGTGGGGATGGGGCAGAGGAGCGGGGTTCGTGACAGTACTCCCCCCTCTAAAACGGACGGCTCCTGACGGCCGCGCTCGGTTGCGAGGAAGTGGTGCTGGACGATCCCAACAAACAAAAAAACCCTGAACAGACAACCCACAAAACACACAAACAAAATTGAGGGCAGTCCAAGGGGCACAGTGGGAAATGAGACAGTCCATGGGCAGTTTCAAGGCAAGGTCAGGGGGAACATAGCGGACAGGCGGGTGGTCGGGAGATCTAGGGGGCAGCCATAGGGCAGAGACTGGGTCAGGGGGTCTGGAAGGCGACTGGAGGACAGGGACTGGGTCCGGGGGCCTGGAAGGTGACCACCGGACAGGGACGGAACTAGGGGACCTGGGAGGAGGCCACGGAACAGGAATAGGGTCAGGAGGCCACCGTACAGGGTCAGGAGGCCAGGGAAGAGGCCAGGGGGCAGGAAGAGGAACGGTCACAAGGGGAGCAGGCAAGACCCAGTGAGGAAAGGTTTCGAGGGGCGGAGCCGTGAAAGGCGGAGTCGTGGAGGACTTGGGAGATGGAGCCTTGGAAGGCGGAGCCGTGAGAGACTCGGCAGGCGGGGTATTGAGAGACTGAAGAGGCGGCGCCGAGGGAGGCTCGGGGGGCTCCGGAGGCAGAGCCGAGGAAGGCTCAGGAGATGGAGCCGAGGGAGGTGGAGCCGCAGGAGGCCCCAGGGGCGAGGCCCTGGTGGGCTCTGGAGGCAGCGCCGAGGGAGGTGAAGCCGAGGGAGGTGGCGCCGTAGAAGGCTCTAGGGATGAAGCCCTGGTAGGCTCCGGAGGCAGAGCCGAGGGAGGTGGCGCCGTAGGAGGCTCTAAAGGTGGGGCCCCGGAAGGCTCTAGAGGTGGAGCCGAAGGAGGTGGCGCCGTAGAAGGCTCAAGGGGTGAAGCCCCGGAAGGCTCTGGAGGTGGAGCCGAAGGAGGCTTTAGGGGCGAAGGCCTGGAAGGCTCAGGAGGTGGAGCCAATGGAGGTGGCGCCGTGGGAGGTCCCCGAGGCGACGACCTGGCAGGCTCTGTAGTCTCGGGGGTAGAGCCGTAGGAGGCCCGAGAGGCGGAGCCATAGAAAGATCTGGCGTCTCTGGGAGTAGAGCCGTGAGAGGCTCGGGGAAAAAGGTTGTGGAAGACTCGAGAGGCTCTAGAGGTGGGGCCCTGGAAGGCTCGAGAGGCTCGAGGGGGGGAGCCATGAAAGACTCGAGAGAAGAAGCCCCGAGAGGCCGGAGGGGAGGAGGAGCCCTGAGAGACTCGAGGGACGGAGCCCTAAGAGGCTCGAGGGGAGGAGGAGCCCTGAAAGACTCGAGAGGAGAAGCCCTGAGAGGCTTGGAAGGAGGTGGAGCCCTGAAAGACTCGAGAGGAGAAGCCCTGAGAGGCTTGAGGGGAGGAGGAGCCCTGAGAGACTCGAGAGGGGAAGCCCTGAGAGGCTTGAGAGGGGTGGAGCCATGAAAGACTCGGGAGGGAGCTGAGAGCCCTGAGAGAGGCTCTGAGAGGCTGGAGGAGGAGCCCTGAAAGACTCGAGAGGAGAAGCCTTGAGAGGCTCGAGAGGAGGAGCCCTGGGAGGCTTGGGAGGAGCCTTGAAAGACTCGGGAGGAGAAGCCCTGAGAGGCTTGAGAGGCGGAGCTCTGGGAGGCTCGAGAGACTTGAAAGGCAGAACCCTGGGGGGCTTGGGAGGTAGAGCTCTGGGAGGCTCGAGAGGAGGAGCCCTGAGAGGCTCGAGAGGAGGAGCCCTGGGAGGCTTGGGAGGAGGAGCCTTGGGAGGCTTGTGAGGCGGAGGCCGCGAGGGCTCTGAGGGGCGAGCAGAGGCTGGCAGAGCCGTGGAACACTCTGAGGGTGGAGCAGAACCCGGCAGAGTCGTGGAAGACTCTGAGGGCGGAGCAGAACCCAGCAGAGCCGTGGAAGACTCTGAGGGCGGAGCAGAACCCGGCAGAGTCGTGGAAGACTCTGAGGGCGGAGCAGAACCCGGCAGAGCCGTGGAAGACTCTGAGGGCGGAGCAGAACCCGGCAGAGCCGTGGAAGACTCTGAGGGCGGAGCAGAACCCGGCAGAGCCGTGGAAGACTCTGAGGGCAGAGCAGAACCCGGCAGAGCTGTGGAAGACTCTGAGGGCGGAACAGAACCCGGCAGAGCCGTGGAAGACTCTGAGGGCGGAGCAGAGGTCGGTTGAGCTGTGGAAGACTCTGAGGGAACCTCTGCGGTCTTGAGCACAAGACGAGACTGGGGAGAAGGGGCCCTCTTCCTTCTCTTGCGTCCTCGGCCAACAGGGGACGTGGCCATGGGGACGGTCGAGGCTACAGGCGCTGGCTCGCCGACCGTGGCGGGCATGGGCGCTGGCTCGTTGGCCATGGCGGGCATGGGCGCTGGCTCGTTGGCCGTGGTGGGCATGGGCGCTGGCTCGTTGGCCGTGGCGGGCATGGGCGCTGACTCGCTGGCCGTGCCAGGCTTCGAGACTGGGGCCGTGACAGGCTTCGGGACTGGGGCCGTGACAGGCCTCGGGACTGGGGCCGTGTCAGGCTTCGGGGCTAGGGCCGTGTCAGGCTTCGGTACTGGGGCCGTGACAGGCCTCGGGACTGGGGCCGTGTCAGGCCTCAGGACTGGGGCCGTGTCAGGCCTCGGGACTGGGGCCGTGTCAGGCTTCGGGACTGGGGCCGTGTCAGGCTTCGGGACTGGGGCCGTGTAAGGCTTCGGGACTGGGGCCGTGACAGGCTTCGGGACTGGGGCCGTGACAGGCTTCGGGACTGGGGCCGTGACAGGCCTCGGGACTGGGGCCGTGTCAGGCTTCGGGACTGGGGCCGTGTAAGGCTTCGGGGCTAGGGCCGTGTAAGGCTTCGGGGCTAGGGCCGTGTCAGGCTTCGGGGCTAGGGCCGTGTCAGGCTTCGGGGCTAGGGCCGTGTAAGGCTTCGAGACGGGGGCCGTGGTAGGCTTCGAGACGGGGGCCGTGGTAGGCTTCAAGACGGGGGCCACGGTAGGCTTGAAGACGGGGTCTGTGGTAGGCTTCAAGACGGGGGCCGTGGTATGGAGCGCTGGTTCAGTGTCTGCCTCCCACACAGTAAACGAGGAACCAGCGCACAGTAGGGCGAGGTCAATAAACTGAGCCAGGTTGAGAGAGCAGTGACCACCAGGCATGAATGATGAGGCTGGCTCATTCAGTCCAAATTGAAAAATGTCTTTCAGAGCCACCTCATCAAAATTCACCTGGTTGGCCAGGGCACAAAAATCCATAATATAAGCCTCCAAGGGTTGGCTCCCCTGGCGCAAAACCAAGAGTCGGGCCTCTGGCTCCATAATGTCAAGGACGTGCATTACACCACCGCTGCCTTGCATGAAAAACTCTTGGCAAGCGCCCGAAGAGCCGTCAAACCTCTCAGGGGGTTGAAGGCTCACGGCGCTCAGAAATGCACTGGAGGCATAAACGGGCTCAGGGGCAGACACAGGTGAAACAGGGTGACATAAGTCAGACAAAGAACATACCTGCTGCCCCTGGGCCGCGAGCGCTTGGTCCTGCCTCCAAACTGTAGCTCCTCGCGCCGAATGTGACGTGCTTCTCCGCTCTAGTGAGCTGCGCGAATCCTCCGTGTGACGCATTGTGACTGTCTACGGTGAGGTTGGTTATTTTGTAACCCGCACACACAAACACAAGACGAGACAGTCACAATGTTGGAGAAAACTGCTTTATTCCAACAAAGCAGACAACAGTACAAAAACAGGGCAAATCCAGTGAAGAATGGTCAGGGTGAGCGTTAAATCGAAGCCGGGGAATCAAGATAGGGTAAAAGGGCAAATCCAGGAGAGAGTGGTCAACGAGAGCGTAGGGGGTCAAAGCCGGGGTAATCAGAATAAGAATAACAAGTGGGAGTTGGCAAGCTAAGAGGTGAACGAGAGGAGGTCAAAACTAGACGAGACTAGCGGGGGGCAAAGACACGGGAAACTAAATACAATAACCAACAAGCGGGAGACGAATGTGCTGTGATATTTATAGAGGAACAAATGAGTGGTGCAGGTGAAATGAATGACAGGTGATGGGACTAGTACAGGTGTAACTGTACTAACACATGCTAGCATCGCCTAGCGAAGCGCTAAAAAATGCTAAAAACGTGCTAGCATCATGAAAACACATGCTAGCATTGCCTTGCGAAGTGCTAAAACATGCTAAAAACATGTTAGCATCATGCTAACATATGCTAGCATCGCCTAGCGGAGTGCTAAAACATGCTAAAAATGTGCTAGCATCATGCTAACACATGCTAGCATCGCCTAGCAGAGTGCTCAAACATGCTAAAAACGTGCTAGCATCATGCTAACACATGCTAGCATCGCCTAGCAAAGTGCTAAAACATGCTAAAAACGTGTCTATCTATCCATCTATCTATCTATCTAGCAACTAAGTTAAACTTTAAACTACTTTAAACTACAAACTAATTTAAACTTTAAAATAATTTAAACTGTAAACTACTTTAAACTAATTTAAACTTCAAACTACTTTAAACTTCTTCAAACTTTCTGGTCCAAACTTTCACAAGCCAACTTAAAGTTTGTCTCGACAAACTTTTTTTCTAGTTAAACATTGTATTTGACAAAGGGTCAAAATTTCCTGTGAAAAAACAGCCTTCTCCACGGCGTTCGGATTGCACCAATTTGTGACGCTTCCATTATGTGTTTTGGGTCCTGGCTACGTTTCAGCGCCTCAAGGACCATATCCTCTGACCGCATACAGCTTACGCCGCTACGTATTTAGATGATATCATCATTTATAGCAATGATTGGCAGCGGCACATGCAACATCTGAGGGCGGTTCAGAGATCGCTGCGGCAGGCGGGGCTCACAGCAAACCCCAAGACGTGCGTGATTGGGCATGTGGAGGTACGGTATCTGGGGTTCTACTTGGGCCATGGCCAGGTGCGTCCCCAAATTTACAAGACAGTGGTGATTGCGACCTGTCCGAGACCCAAGACCAAAAAGGGGGTGAGGCAGTTCCTGGGGCTGGCTAGCTATTACAGGAGGTTTGTGCCTAATTATTCAGATGTCACCAGCCCGCTGACTGACCTCACTAAAAAGAGAGCTCCAGACCCGGTCCAGTGGTTGGAGCAGTGCCAACAGGCATTCATGCAGGTTAAAGCCGCACTTTGTGGGGGGCCGCTTTTACATGCACCTAATTTCCCTCTCCCTTTCCTGTTACAGACGGACGCTTCAGACAGAGGTACATCATCCATAAGCTCTCCTTGAGGGAGACCAAGTACAGCACCGTGGAAAAGGAGTGTCTGACCATCAAGTGGGCGATCCTCACTCTCCGATACTACCTGCTGGGGTGGGCCTTCACTCTCTTCTCGGATCATGCCCCACTCCAATGGGCCCACCGCATAAAGGACACTAACGCCCGGTGGTATCTGGCCCTCCAGCCTTTTAAGTTCAATGTGGTCCACAGACTGGGGGTGCAGATGACTGTTGCTGACTTCCTTTCCAGAAATGGGGGGGGGGGGGGGTGTTGGTAGGCAGGTCGGTGGGGGTATGTGGCAGCGGGGGCGTGGTCAAGCACCCGTCCGGAGAGAGAGAATGTGGTAAGGGCGCTTGCACCTGAGCTAAATTATGTCTAACACCAGTCTCTAACTGCAGTGAGCATGGGGAGAGAGGCATATAAACGGCCACAGAACCACCAGACGAGGGAGAGTCAGAGACTGAGAGAGTCCTGTTGCGATGTTATTTTTACTTTGTGACTAATTAAAAAGTCTTACCTTGGTTTGGAGCAACCTGCCTCCTGTGTCCTTCCTACACAATCCTCTACACCTTCAAATAAATAGAATAATTTCACTAAACTGTATGTATGTCCAATTTTATTAAATTTTTGGACTCCAGATTAACCAAATCATCTCTGTTTTACTTCAGCTCATTCTGACCTCGTATGTGCTTAAACCATTAATCTTACAACTCTGTTCACATATAGCATCAAAACATTTCTTGTAATGTATCTTCTCATATTTTTGAAAGTGTTGTGTTCACACATGACCCCTAACCAAAAAATTGCTGTTAATTTTTTGGAAAAGGCTGTATGTGTGAAAGTGACTACTGACCCCATTCTGCTGAATTACTGACATAAGGCATCCCACATCAGACATTTTTGCATCAATCCTAACTTGTTTACCTTTTCTGTGGCATTACTGATAGCATATTGCACTAGTAGACTCGTGTCAAAACCAGGACATAATCGCATTCACATAATGTATGGTGAATGCAATTAAGATGCTGCAGTTTTCCTGTAAAATCAAATTTTTAATCCACTGGTTTAAGGTTAGGTTTTGGGTTAGAGTGTATGGTAATAATTCATTCCTCTTCTCTGCATTACATAATTTACAATAAAAACAACTTGCTTTCCACTCAGTGGACTTTTTTAGCTGAAAAACTTTTGACCCACTTTAGCTGAATTTCATTGTAAGATCAGTTTTGGCCACCGGCTTTCTCTATGACAGTTCTACAAGCAAGAAGTTAATATCAACTAACTTCCATTTTAGACACAATATGGCCAGTTATTTAGTCTATTTTTGCTCTTTTAACAGAAATAATTACAGACGAAGTCAAAGCATGATTACCTGTTGCATGTCACAAAGCAACATAGAGAGTTATAACCTATCTGGAATGTTGCAAACACACCAAAACCAGAGTAGCAAGTCTGAAACTCATCCAATCAGATTAGAGGCCCGAAACTTACTAAGATTTGTAAATGGTTGCTAAACTGCAGGCTGTAGCAAGATTTATGCTCAAGAGAACAGAGGAGTCTATATTCACAGCATTAGGGAAGGTCATTTAGCAAGACAGAGCAACTTCATGTTTGTGACTGGGGGCATAGGTCCACTTCTTCAGTTTATTTATGTCTACATCAACAACATAACACAAGTGGTAGTATGCCCTTTCTGTACACCAAGGTCTGAGTCTTTTCCAGATGGAATATCTTATCCATAAAACCTCCTCTATGATCATGATTAGGATGTCGCATGTGGTATGCGAGACACTCATAAAGTGTTGGTGCAAATGAACAACAAGTTTGGGGAAGGTCGTTCAACAAGACATAGCAACTTTATCTTGGTGACTGGGGCAGAGGTTCACTTCCTCAGTTTATATATAAATCTACATCAACAACTTTACACCACTGGCAATGTGCCTTTACATCAAGGACATATTCTAGTTCTAGGGAATATCTTATTCATAAACCCCCCTCATTTTTCCAAACATACTTGGAAAGGATGCCAAATGTGGTCTGGATACACTTGGACAGTGTGCCGCCAGCGAGACACTTATAAAGTGCCGGTGAAAATGGACAACCATGCTTCTTTTCCTTTCTTTTCTCTCTCTCCTCATAGGAGCTTGGAGCACCACATCGTTGTCATGGGAACACTATTTGCATTTCCCAGTGAGTAATTTCAGGGCTGCTGCCATTGAACTGGAATTCAGACTCTCCATTCAGCACACAGATCAGTCTGGAAAAGCAATTGTCTAATTCTGGCCACTTACAGAGAGACAAGGGTGTTTCCGTCAAAGTAAAACTGAATGAGAATACGCAAAGCAAAACCCTGAACCAACGGCAAACTCTACCAAAAAGAAGGAACTTCTTATTCTTACAAACAGTTTCCCTAATTATGTTTGATGTTTAAATTAGGAATGTGTAAATCTATGCATTTTCATAATCAACTAATCTGTGGTTTGCGAGAACAACTATTAGACTAATCGGCCTCCAGGAAGCCGGTTATAATAATACAGGCTTTGGGTTTATCTGAGCCTGATCTAAAACATGTCTTAGGGGCATTTACATAAAATGCATTGTTACGTTCAAAAACAGCTAAACAGAGCCCAACAGAATGGAGGGGGATCTTGAGAAATTTTTTAAAAGTTAAGACTTTTTAATTTGGCATATCATACAATCAAAAAACAACAAAAACCAAAACACAACGGCCATAGCTGGGTTTCGATATAGATATCCCAATATGATTTCATTCCGATACACAAGCACCTGATCTTAATTTAATATGATTTGATTGGTTCCTAAAATAATTTGGGTATATTTCAGTTATAATGTCCATTTTTCTACCATATGAAAGAAATGATCTCTCAGCCAATGCTGTAAATTATACAGGGAACTTTCTAACTTGGTTCATTATGAAAATCAAAAAACAAATTCTCTCAAAATGAATTTCTGTACCACTAGAACCAGCTCTAAAATAAATGCAAAAATGAACATAGTTTTTAAACAGCCTTCCGATTACACTGTTGGTCAAACAGATAGTCCTGCCCCCAAAAGAGTCAATGTTGTTGTGTCAAGCTGGACAGGTCGCTTAAAACGAACAAGAATTTATAAAGAGACACAGTGTTTACAGTTTTTGATCAAATTAATCTATGAATGTTTTACTTATTGTTGTCTCTGCATATTACACTGGGATAGGAGAAAGTACATTTCTCATTTGAAGACTAAGATTTTTTTAGAGAGGCTTTTACTGTAGCTTAAAGAAAGCACACTGTAAGCATAGTAATTAAATATAAAACCCATATAAGATACAAATCTAAAACTTACAACCTGAGACTCAGTAACCAAAAGACTCCTTAGTAACTTTAGAAATTCTTTGGCACAGCTTCCCCTCTTTCCGTTTGATAGTTCTAAATAAATAAATGCCCTGAAAATAAGCCACATGAGTCGGAAATGGTCAAACTCAAAGTGCAAATAGTCCATACCTCCATTTTGTATGGCATTACAGGGCTCTATTGAAGCCGTCTCGCTCTCTCAGACCGGTCCCTGCTAACACAAAGGGCCCTTTCACTCTGACCTTGACTGAGCGCCTCCCTGGGCACCACAGCAACCCGTGGAGAGGAATCTGCCCCGTCTGCCTCCAGTGAATGATAACACTCCTGTACGGCTCTAAAGCCAGAAGTAATGCATTTCATATGGTGCGGACCAATTGAACAACCACCTACAGAGCCTCACATATCTCACAGGGAGTCTGGATATCTCAATGGATAAAGAATGTTATGCATTATGTTCCTGATTTAATAATAATGGGAGAGGCAGAGGATGGGCAGCTAATCACAAACATGAGGCTGGTGAATACTGACAAAGGAATTTTTTTAAGAGAGGGAAGTGTTTCACAAAGAAAAAAGCCATGTCAGTAAATGTTAAATGATCATCTAGTTTGTTGTGAAACCAGTACACCTAGTGATTAGTGGTAATTGCTAAGGAAAGCAACAAGTACTTAGTACAAACCCATAACTCTAATATTTAAACTGTCATTTTTTACTTTGTAACACATCCTTTTGTAACACGACTTACAATTTTCACCAGGTGGTTGATTAAATAGGCAATAAAATCCCAGACATTACATTGAAGGAGGGACCCAAGCCATATCTAAGGACCGGAGATTTCATAAAGGCTGTTTTAAGCTGGGCTAGTAAGCAACCACCTAGCAACATATTAAAACAACCTCCAAGTATGTAACATTTGAGTTTTTTAAATAAATAAATGCCTAATTCCTAATGCACTCTAAGTCCTTGTGGTGGCGTAGTGACTCAACTAAATCCGGGTGGCGGAGGACGAATCTCAGTTGTTTCTGCATCTTATCATGTGGCTTGAGCGCGTTACCGCGGAGACATAGCATGTGTGGAGGCTTCACGCCATTGTCCGCAGCATCTACACACAACTCACCACGCGCCCCACCGAGAGCGAACCACATTATAGTGACCACAAGGAGGTTACCCCATGTGACTCTACCCCTCCCTAGCAACTGGGCCAATTTGGTTGCTTAGGATGCCTGGCTGGTGTCATTCAGCACACCCTGGATTCAAACTTGTGGCTCCAGGAGTGTTAGTCGGCGTCTTTACTCGCTGAGCTACCCTGGCCCAAAATAAATCATATTTGAATATTTTACATTTTGCTCAAAAATTAAGTAGTTGCATCATGCATAAAAGGATGGCAGAGAACTGCGCTTTGAACTACTTTACATAAAACACAGGCACATGATTTTGTTCCAAAGAGAAACATTTGTTTTAATCCTTGGAAAGACACATCTGCAAGTGAACAGCCTGAAGACAAAAAACAGGCAGGAATTGCACTTCAATTTAAAAAAGCAGGCTTTTTCTTCAATATATTTCTGTCATAGAAACAACTGCAAAACTGTACAACAAGCTTTTTACAAAGCATTTGGGACTTCCATTTTAGAATTTTCTTTCACATTTTTACACATTCAACAGCAAGGTCTGCTACATTGTGACTGTAAGGAAAACAAAACACCAGAAAATGTCTTAAGACATGTCAGAAGAAATCTGCATTGGCTTAGTAATTAAAAAGTCCAACTTTAGTTTTCTTTGTAAGATGTTTTATGTGCATGAGCCTTTCTCAGCGATTTCTGGGATAGCATGCAAGACGATTTTAGGGCAATATTCCAGTCTATACTGATCTATAACCGTTCCTGTCTGCAGACATACACACACTCAGAGTGAAAGAGACAGACGGCTGCTCGAGGGGTCACAGATTTCCGCGACGGGGTGGACCATGTGGTTTCCTGGAGAGAGTTCAGTCTGTGTCCAAGTGACATGGGTTTGTCCCTTGCTGCTGTGCGTCCTGATACAACCTAAAGAAGTCCTTGTACCTTGGAGCGCAGCTGAGCCAGGCCTCCCCGAATCGCACAGTCCCAGTGAAAAGGAACTCACCCTCCCCGGGTTTAACCCTGCACTGGCTGGGCATCTTCACAAAGCCTGTCCAGCGTTTGGCACGGCCACCCCCTGACACAAACACTTGTGTCTTCTGTCTGTAGAGGCGACTCAAGGACACAGTGACGGACGTCTGATTGTCCTCTTGGGTTACGTCTAGTATAGTACCCCGTGCCACTGTAGAGGAGAGAGACAGAAATTAATCCAAATAAACCACATTCATTCATTTATTTGTCTAATAGTAATATTTTCTTATCGATTACTCTACAGGATATCCCTAGTGAAAACGCTCCTCTAAGAATGTGTACAGGATTCAAATTTCTTTCAAAACTGGGAAGCAACTAGGAATTTTCTCATATAGTACAAAAAAAAAAACTAAATCTTTTAGAACACAGCGTTCCCAATATGAATGTTATGATTGCCAAAAGGATAAAATGTCCTTTTTGGAATTTAACAGGAATGTAAAATTCTTTAGATCAGATCAGGGTTTTAAACTCTCCAGTGGCAAGACATTATTAAAATACAACAGAAGTAGGGTTTAAAAATAACATAATATCCAACTCTTTATTTGGTGTTTGAACCATATGGATTTTTCAATGACCAGTGCTGATACTGGTACTGATAAGAGTAGGGTGGCCGATATGATGCCAACATGTACATACCGGTACTACAAATAAGATGTAAACAAAATTGTTGAGATTAAATGAACACTGATTTTACTATGACTTTACTTAATTCACTGAAATTTTTTTTTATTATCCATTGACAAGGATACCAGTTGATTTGGGAACTAACACCAGAAGGTGGGAGTAAGGGACTGTTAACAATGATCATGTTTTTGCATTATAGAAACTAGACTAAGTGCAACGAATGGATCAAAATGCAGATGTCTTGAGACACATTTTTTAATTTGACACAGCATCTCATGCATGAGATGATGCACAACAGTCAAAGACATCCGTCAAATGCATTTTACTTAGAAGAAACGTGTTTGGTGTGAATGGCTCCTAACATTTCTGTTAATCGTCCAAGCAGTTACCCGCCAAAGCCGATAATCTCAAAATGGCCAAATATCGGCAGATTCATTGCCCAGAACTGTGTATCAGTCTAGTTCTACTCTTTAAGAATTAAATTTAAAAAACCTGTAGGAATTACAGTTTATTCAGTCGGATCTTACTAGATTCTAAGAAAGTTAATTGTTTTATGCTTAAAGGAATATTCCGAGTTCAATACAAATTAAGCTCAATCGACAGCATTTGGGGCATAATGTTGATTGCCACAAAAATTACATTCAACTCGTCCCTCTTCTCTAAAAAAACTAAAACAAAAGCACAAATTAAAGTTACTGTGAGGAACTTACAATGGAAGAGAATGGAGCCAATTTTTAGAGGGTTTTAAGCCAGAAATGTGAAGCTTATAATTGTATAAAATCACTAACATTAATTATTCAGTTAAAAAGCATGAATAATTTGAGCTGTAATGTTGTTTAAACCCATTTTCTTTGTCATTTAAGGGATTTAGGTTTTGCACGTAACGTCGTCATGTCAACGAAGTTGTAAAATTGGCCATAACTTTACACTGAAAAGGTTAGTAAGCGGTTTTATCACACTAAAATCATGTTAATAAGAATTGAGGCTTTACTTTTGAAACAGTAAGTGATCTAACGTTTACACATTAGCCCCATTCACTCCCACTGTAAGTGCTTCACTTTAACAAAGATTGTTGCTTAAAAAGGAGGAGCAAGACTAAATTCATTTTTGTGATAATCAATATTTTGCCTCAAATGCTGTTGATTGAGCTCAACTTGTATTAAACCCGGAATATTCCTTAAGGATTGATTCCAAACAATGATAGAAATTTTCTGTACACATTTCTTTAGGATTTCTGACATCAAGAACATTAGACATTTACTTAAAGCTGCTTCTTGTCTTACCAAAGTCACTGGTGCAAACTGCCAGGAGGAGTTCACCATCGGTACAGGGTTGGCAGGGTGCTGTAGAGAGATCAAAAGAACAAAATCAGAACAAACACTCAACACTTACACAAAAAGCAACAAAACAAGAACCAACATATGTGGATGTACCATGTTATTTTTTAGAAATCTCTATAAGAGGCCAACCCTACAGCACACTAATGCATCTACACCAGCCACTTGCGCCCAACTGGACCTTCAAAGACATAATATCTGCTGCAGATGGTTATTTATTGACTGTGCGGAGGCTGACTTTATCTTCATGGCTTGTCAGTATCTATCCAAACGGAGATGAGGGGTTGCCCATGAGAAATGGCACCACATAAAAATAAAGTAAATAAAAAACCTCTATAGACAACAGTGGGGAAACCATTTGTACTTTTGGATGCAGAATTGATATTGTAAATGGTGGTGATACAGCACTATCATACAAAAAGCAAACAAAAAAATGTATATTACCATGAACTGCATTGGCCCAAAACTATGCAAAATGATTGATTGTTTCTAAATGCCTCCAGGTTGATACAATTACATTAAATAATCACTGGATTTGCCAAAGTTTGCCAGGTTATTGCCTTGAAATCTTTGATTTATTTGAGGTACATCATTGAAAGTAAACTAGAACAGCATATTCTGCTTTGCTTTCTTAGTTAGGTCTGTGAAATTTTATGCACTTATTTTCTGTAATGTACTTAATAGTCTCTACACATTTCCATCTCTCGTCATGCATTTTCTATGCAATTGTTCTCACAGACTACGGTGCAGTTATTATTTCAATGAACTTACTTTGTTTCAGAAAACCCTGCCCCAAAACGGCACATAGGAACATTACTAACAGTCACTGAGCCCATTTACATGCACACCAATACACCGATTACTCTCTAAAATCAGCCAATTGAAAAAAAAAATCAAGAAATCCGCATTTAGATGACATTTGAAATAATCCTGTTGTTCTCTACATTTGATGTCAAACCGTGACGAGACATGCGCTCAACATGTGTGCACAATGGATGAGCCGGTAAGAACACCGGGTAAGGTGTTTACATGGCATGCGAAATGGGCAAAAATTTGCCCGTGTTGATTGGGTTATTCAGAAGCCGTTTATGGCCTCTACGCCGATAAAGGAATGTGGGTTATTGTATTTACATGAGCATAATAGTGCAAGAATGTGCACAGAAACGCACTCATTGATCACTGTAAATGTTAGTCAGACGGCTCTAATAAGTGGGTGGTTCTTGGCCAAATAAAGTTGCAGTATGGGATAGACTTTTAGCAGTTTAGTCAAAGCAAAAGTCTAGCTACACAAGAGATCAACCCCTTCCCCCACTACAACAACACTGACAAACACACACAGCATCTTCACACCCTAACGCAAATGAGATCCAGCCGAGAAGAACTCAAACAAGCAAAGGACAAGTAGCTCTGGATAAATAAATTAATTAATAATAAAAAAATAAATAAAAAAAAAAACGCCCAAAGGGACCAATGTTGCATCACACCTGTGCCAACAACCTAGATTGAGTTGAACATTTTGTACCATTTTACAACCCATATCAACACATGACAAGAGAATAACACTCCCTTGCTTTCAGGTCGCCGCTCATTCATGTGACTGCAACATGGCAATCAGTAAAACCTAAACACGGCCTGCACCATGTCGGCTTTGATCAGCATGTTTTCTCTTACATATAAATCAGGGCACAGTCTTGTGGCTCAGGGGTCATTACGGCCCCTATGCACAGATATAATCCAGCATAACCCCCTTACACTTGCAGCCAAGCGAGGGCCAAGCGTGTGACCGGTTGATTCAGGTGGCTGCGTGGAGGTTTATGGGTGTTTTATGGATTTATGGGTTGTGAGTGAAGGCTGCACTGTCAGCGTTGCATTTTGGGGTGTAATTCAAAGCAACTGACCAAATGTTTCAGTGTCTGTTAGTGCAGGTGGGCAAAAGGGCTTCAAAATATTTCCATAAATATAATAACGACTAGATTTTTCCAGAAGAAAATGCCTGCAAAGATCATTGTCATGATACTAGAGTGTTTGTGGATTTTTAGCACAATTATTATGTGGTTGCTAGGTTATTCTGGGTGGTTGATAGTTAGTTGCTTAAAGAGTGCAACAGTGCGTGGCCACTTTTTTTTTTTCTTTGTTCCTTAAATATTTTTTATATTTTAATTTTTTCATTAGGATTTCATAAAAACCTTCATCAAATAGTTTTAAGCCATGAACCAAACCAACCAGCTCCAAAGTGAATCACAACACAAAATCACAAACTTTCATTTGAAGCAAAAAAAAAAAGAAGTATTAAAACACTGAAGGGGGGAAAAGGTAAAAAGTACAAAAGTAAATTTTGCGATTTAATGTGTTAATTCAGTGCAATTAGTAATATAAAAAATAACGCAAGTAATCATGTCCATGGACCGTGATGAGGAATATTCCTTCCATCTGAGCAATTCAAGCTTGAAGTACATTTTCTCCAGGGGAGAGTAAGCAACACTTATATAGGCAACGCGTTTAAAGAGAACAAACCAAACCACACTCACTGACAGCAGACAAAACAAGATGAGAACACTTGCATTCAATCACAGCTTGATGGAGCACAAATACTAATGCAGGGATCTCAAGACATGTTTTTCCAAGTTTCAAACTATGTTTAGCTTGATATTGCTACCTAAAACCTGCATTTATGACACGCTGCAAACAAGACACTCCAAAAGCATCTGATGCAGGTGTGCATTGACGTGTCCTTAGAAAAGACCTCATTATAAATCTCTATCTGACTGATTGATGAATTCAATTGCAAAATGTATTGTGTGAACTGTAGGCCAATTATAGGCAGATGACATTAGTTCAATAATATGGAAATAAACATATATTGCATACTAAAGCCACTCTTTGAATCGGTTCTATTCGTTAATGCATTAGGTATCATGAGTTAACAATATATTGTTTGCAGCATTTATTAATCTTTGTTAATTAGTTAATAAAAATACAATTGTTGATTGTTGGTTCATGTTAGTTTATAGTGAATTAACTAATGTTAACAAACACAACTTTTGATTTGAGAGGTGTATTAGTATATGTTGAAATGAACATGAACTAAGACTAATAAAATCTGTAAAAGTATTGTGCATTGTTAGTTCATGTTAACTAATGTTGTTCACTAATGTTAAAAAAAAATAACCTTATTGAGTTACCATATTTCTAATGCTTAACTTAACTAATGATTTAAATATAACTTTTTACAAATATTTAATCATTATTTTTATTTGATGGGCTTTCAAAGCAAACATTTACATATGTGATCAATTCGATCAATCGGCATACCATGTAATTAATTTGATTAATAATTTTTAATCGATTGACAGCCCTAATATTTATATATAAATATTTAAGGAAAGTGACTCTATTAAGCCCACATACCATATAAGTCCACAATGTTATTACAATTAATTTAGAAATAGATATAAAACGATTCTTGGAAATGCACATATTTGTTGGTATTGTTTTACTTTCTATTTAGAGCCAATTAAATGTTTGGCGGCCATTTTGAAAGTTGAAACTCCAGGGACATGATTACTTGCGTTATTTCTTTTAATGCGTTATTTTTTATATTACTAATTGCACTGAATTAACACAATAAATCGCAAAATTTACTTTTGTACTTTTCACCTTTTCTGTACTTTTGTACTTTACCCTGTTCTGTTTTTGAAGACCTCAAAAATAAGCTATTTCTCTGGAGTTAGATGAAGAAACTGGGTGAGGAATGATTAAAAAAAATTAAGAGATTAATAAATCAAATATACCTTGATATTATTTATTTTCTTGGTATATAACAGCAATACTTTGCATTTTAAAAGATGGATTTCATGGGTTTCTGGAGCTAGTGCTGGACACTGCCTGAATGATGCTCACAAAGCTGTAAAAGAAAATAAATTAATAAAAACAGCAGATAACCACATTAAATGAAAATATGTAAGAAGCTTCTTGAGTTCAAACAAGATTTAGTGCTCTGCCTGTAATTATAATCTAGACATATAACTTTCTTTTTTTTAAACACCAATAACAAACACGCTCTACACTGTAAAATATACAGTTTTTTTTATACATGTAAAAAAAAAAATTGTTTACTTTGACTCTACTATAAATTATTGAGGTTTATTTTCCATTGATCCCTATTGTTCCTAATAAGCCCACTGAGCAAATAACCCATTGAAACATGTTAACTGAATTAATTGTCAACTCTACAGACTAAATCTATTGTCAGTCCAGGGAAAAAAAAATCTAATAACTGTCCAAATAAGATTAAGGTTTGCTGGACACCTGTTAGAGGTCCAAATCTAAAAATGAATACAAATGTATTTAGTAAAATGTAAAGTATTTACATTTTAAAAAGCATCGTAGGCTAATTATGTAGGCTTAAATGGTACAAACACTACATATAAGCCCACTCCAGACATTTCACATTTAAATAAAGTAACTTAATTCAGTCAGTTTATGATAAAACCTAACTTGAGTGTTTAGATGAGAGATTAATCACTGATTTAATACTCACTTTATTGGAAGGCTTTTAACATTGCTATTAGAAAACATGTCAAACTTAGATTCGGGTGGGCTTAGTTGGGTCACATCCCCCAAGTATTTTGAGAGTGTAGGGAGAGCAACTTGGTTGCATCATTCGCAGTGCGTCATGGTGTAGTTCGTCACCAGAAATTCTGGTATTGAACAATTTTTTTCTTTTGTTATAATATTTGAAAATAACAGACTGATGGCTTCAACAGAAGCATATACCGTCGATTAACAATCTCAAAGCTCACAATGGGTCTTTCTTTGAAGGTTATTATTATAACCTTCAAAGACATTAAAAATGTAATTCCCAGTGGAGTAACTAAATGGGATTTGTACTCCCAGGACCCAAGAGTGTTAATTAAGAGTGTTAGAGTGTCCTAACTAGATCCATGGCATACTGGTTAGCACACATGCTCCAACACATTGAGCCATGGTGCTGTTGATGGCATTGCAAGTTCGAATTGGTCTCATGAAATTTCCCATCCCCCTCTCTGTAAATAAATCTGGGAACAAGGCCAAAACTATAAAATGTATAAAGTGTTGCCTATATCTTGACCCTTCAGATATGAGTGGATGTGGTCAGTCTTGTCTGCTGTAGAAGTTGTGGGCAAGGAGAGCGGGCCAGAGCTTGGATGCTGTTGCAACACAAGGAGCAAAGCACCACCAATGGGACCAGAGGTCATCCAGGCATCAGCTTCGCAACAGCTGGCAAAAGCCAAAGCTTCAAAGTTGGTGATCTTACAGAAGTCTAGGCCTTGTAAAGTTTTGATGTGAAGCGTTAATGCGGCTTGCATTCACATGCTGAACACCAAAGCCGTGCTTGGAGTGCAGATGGGTTTTTCAAAGATTTGCGGCAGCTCACAAGCAAAAGTTGAAACAGAACCGCAGGAATGGACTGGCATCTGAGTCAGCGGCCCTCGCTACCCCAAATTAATGCAACGCTGCTGCGATCGCGACCACTTCACACGCTGGCAGGGTGAAGGGGAAGATAGTGTCCCTGCTACATCTGGTCCCCTACGCATTCCACGCTAATGGAGTAAAGATTCATATTCCACTTTGCTTGCATCCCCACCACTTCAGAGGCACAGAAAGAAGAGTAATGAAGGAAAAAGAGAGGGAGGGGAAGCCAGAGAGATGGAGGTGAATAGAGGGAAAGAGGAAGAGAGTTAGAAAAGGAGATGGAGATAATATGTCCTCCCAACAGCTGGTGTAAGACATTCTGAAGTGATGGAAAGCTACTCAATTCCAGCACAGCAAGTCAGCATTCCTGAGGTGACAGCAAAAACCCTCGCAAGCTCTGAAAAAGGAAAACAGGTCACCTTACAGATCTGCCCACTCAGATTGCTGAAATCACAAACTTTCTGCCAAAAGGGGTAAACACAACCTCTCTGGAGAGATCCAAACAGACATTGCCCACATGTTTAATGCCACACAGTTTAAAGTTACTCTGCTTAAAGGGAATAGTTCACCAAAAAATTTAATTAAACAAATTCTGTCATTATTTACTCACCCCTTATGTCCTTCCAAACCCACAACACTTTCTTTTGTGGAAAATGAGGCATATTTATCCTGGTCTTAAGAATATCCTGGTCATTCTTTTATATAATGAACGTTAATGGGGACTGGGGCTTTCAAGCTCCAAAATGACAGAAAAAGCACCATTAAAGTGGTCTATATGCATCATGCATTATATTGAAAGATTTTTGAAGAATACAACGTGCGAAGAACAGACCAAAAAATTACAAATTCATCCTAGCTCTCCTTGGCGCGTTCATGAAAGTTAATGAGAGAACTAGTGATAGGGCTGCACAATTATGACAAAATCAATCATAATTGATGATTATTTCCATTGATATTGTAATTACGATAAATTTCGATCAATAGAATTGACATCTGACATTGACAGTGCGATACATCTGCATTCTTGTAAATGAAGACTAGTTGCCTAAATGGTCAACTTCACATTGGCCCATTTGGAAGCATAAAAAAACAACACTAATTCAAATGTTTTATAAATTATACACAGAAGTGAGCAACAGACTTGTCTGAGATTGGTTACAATACTCAAACGTTACAAAAACATGTCAAATAAAAATGTAATTGAACATTGAAGCAACAGGATTAGATCTACTTTAATTGACACATTTAATATTAGTTAATTATGGACAGCCCGATACTGGTGTCGTAATCGGGTCTGATACGTCGCTCAAGTAATCGTAAAAATGTTATGAACATTACGTAAACATTCAGTGCACAAATTACAATCACGTCATAGTGAGATTATTTAAAAGCTTCGATTTAATGAGATAAATAAATATATTGTTTGCATATGCAGTGCTTTAAATATAAGTGCTTGTGATGTGTGGAGCCGGTGTTGTGCTGACATAAAATAAAATAAAACTGATATTGGACTGTATCGGCGAGTACAAAAAAGATAATATCGGTACTCATACAAAAAAACAAAAGGTATCGGAAAAGGGCTGAAATGTTTAGTCAACGTTATCAACAAAAAATTGTCTACATAAATGTTCGTTGTCGAATAGTCGTTTGATCTAATTTAATGAAACATGAGATCACTTTAAACTCTAATGATGAGAGCAGCACTACAGTTCGGGCCAGACTGAGGAGAGGAAGAATTACACAGCTCACAGTCCAGACGCACTCCAAACTTTCCAAACAGTTTCAGGTGATATAGATCGCAAAGTATGAGGGAATTAGAATGCAAAAATACTAAATAAGTAAATACAGGAGCACTCTCATTGTGGAATAAGCAGAGCTGGAGATGCCGCTCTGCTGAAGCAAAACTTGCGTGTCGAGAATCTTTAAAGGAAACACCCCGGCATTACATCTTAAATGTGGTTATATTTAACACGTTATAGCTTTATTAAAGTTCAGATAATATGGAAGCAGATCATGTAAATAACAACAAACTCCGAAACTGGCATTTCTCTGTGCGGCCAGCGCCTCTTCTATGAGTTGTATGAAGTGTCCCGATCTAAGGGGGAGAGATTGAAAATGCACCTTGCTTACGCACATCCCGAGCACGCTCACTTAATGCAGCTAGATTATAACGTGATGGCTCGTGACTTATCGTATCATAATATATGTCTCAGTGCATTTCTTATTGTGATGAAAATTGGCAATACACAGCTTTTTTAATACGAGAGTTTTTTTTTTTTAAAGTTGGATCGAAGTGAACATTATACACTGCAACAAAATACGTTTTTGATTTGATTTTGTTTTTCAAAAATCTTAGCAGCTCTACTGCAGAATATTTTTTTTAAGATATTTAGTGTTGCTATTGTTAAGATATTTAGAGAATAGATCTTGAATAAAAGTATATTTTGTCTTGACTGCACTTGCAGAAGTATAACTAAGTGAAAGAAATACACAAACAAAATACACTATCACTATAATACAATATCTTAAATTATATTTAAGATACATTCTCTTAAAGCCAGTCTAAATATCTTATATCTTGCTTAATACATGAGAGTGAGTACAGAATTTTCATTTTTGGGTGAACTGTTCCTTTAAACTGTGTCCATGACTACAAAATTACTGCAAAGTGCTGTGTTTATCAGAGCCAGATTTACATGCCATCTATGAATGCATACCCCCAGAGGGGGAGAACACAGTGAACAATACTTTTGCTTTGTTTGGGAGTGGAAAAACAGACCACTTATAAACTGTATCTACACTGCTTTAGGCCTTTTAGTAATTCAGTTTGGGCAGGTGCACTGCTTAAAAAAATTAATTTCTAAATAGTGGCTGACTGTTAAACAGGCTTTTCCGGAGTAAATTACTGATATAAACAACAGGGTGCTTATATCGTCCCAGTATGATACCAAGGGAACTATGCCACAAGTCCTGGAAAATACAGTCATTATGGCAAACAAGGTTTAAATCAGTATCACTTTCCAGTGCAAATATGAACACAGATCAGCCATTCTCAGCATCACAGAGGGGTGGATGTTTCCTGAGGTAAAAGAAACCATACAGTGCCAGGCATGAAAATATTGGCCGCAGCTAGCACACTATTCAAAATAAACAAACGCTCACCATTGCGTGCAATAATAACCTTTAAAACAAAAACCATGGAATCATGAAAACTTAATAAAGCCCATTACATTAGTGTTGGAATGCTAAAAATGAGAGTATATGCAAAAATAAATATTCAGAGAATCTGAAAAATGAAAATGAAACAACTTAAATTTCTCAAACATGAATTTAGAAGACTTGAAATGAAGCACACAAGTCATAAGGACTACATTTATGCTGCTTATTTGTCCTCTTTGAAGATTGGCCCCTGGACAAATAAGACAAGACATGAGGATAAGTAGATTTTCTTAAGGAGAAATTAGCAGAAGTTACATTTTTGAGTCCTTTTAAATAACTCATGAAATCAAAATAGGTGGGTTTTTTTAGCTTTTGGGTCCATCTTTATGCTAGTGCACTACTAAAAGTAAATTATCTTATAACATGCAGCATATACTTCTGACCAAACTTCCTCTTTCAGTAGAAAATATCTCAACAGAGGGAAGAAAACTGCTGCCAAAGATGCCATTTGAAGAAAAGAGAGAACATCAAAAACTTATACCAGATAATGAATGTGGGTCTGCTCCTGGTCTGTGGTTGACCAGCTCGTACTGGAAAGCTGTGATTTTCCGGCTGATGTCCCTTTGAGGCACTGCCTCGATGAACAGCGACCCATCCTGGATGCTAAAACAGTGCACTCTCCCCTCTGCCTGATCTTCCTCACGGAGCAGCAGTCGCAGTTTGCCCAGCCGGTCCAGGTAGATGTTGGTTCCGCTGGACTCTTTAGATGGTTTGATGCAGACAGAAAGAAGAGAGGCTGCTGGGGACAGCGTGTTAGGGCGCAGGTTGACGATGATGGCCCCTGTGGGGTACAGCCACTCCAGGAACCCCTGGGCACAGCGGAGATAGACTTGTTCCACATCCCGGGTGTGACCCTCATGGGTCAGCCCACTACAGCAAGACGAAAAGAGGAAGAAATAAGTTATAAGCTCTGTTTCAAACCCTGGTCTCGCTACAACGGCGCTACCTTCTATGGCAGCAACCAAAGCGAAATGTAGCCTTATAAATAACTAAAACGGAAATGCTCATAGACAGCAACATACAAAAAGCGTTCCTCGTGCAAAGCTCACAAGAGTAAAAGTTCACACTCAACTCGCAGTCGATTCCTGTAGATTGACTTGAGCATGTTGCTGAGCAAATTATGAAATTATAATGTTTTTTGTTTTACAACATTTACTCAATACACTAAAAAACGTGTATCGGCACGCGGAAGATCGAAGTATAATTTGGTCAAAAGTATTCTACTGTATGAATATTTTCAGTTCTGATAAATGGCCAAGTGGGCACAGTTATCAGTAAATGGTGTGATCTTAAAATGGATAAATAGTGGCCTAGCTAATACTGTACATCAAAACATCTGAAAAGAATACATTTTTATTTTTAATTCTCGTTAGTATGGCTATGCCTACTCTTCAGTATATTTATAATTGGCATTCTTTCTTGACTCAATCCTCCATCTCTAATGACTTTTATCAAGACACTTAGCGCAATGCATTCTAGGATTGCCTTTGTGTGAATTTGACCAAAACGTATTCACGGTCACATTTACCTTTGCACCGCAAAATTCTGCAGGTGAAATACAGTCTCAATGCCAATTTCAATGGGAATCTGCGGATCATGAATTTCGAGTGATGGACTTCCGGCAGCGAAGAATTTCCCTTCACAGATTTCGCAGCGTTAATAGGAAGTTGGCAGTGACCTCTGTGTGGTCGGTGCTTCCTACACTGCTGCACTGAATATTAACATCGGACAAGGAAATCATCTTAGCGGTGAGTTTATTTTTAACTTCACTCTTGTGGAGTTTAAAGTCTAGCATTAAAAAAAGACTGTTTGCCAATTTGTTTTTTGCTGGTTTCACACATGCTTATATTCTACCCATGCTTTTGTAGCCCACAGAACTTCGCCATGCAACACTAAATGTGGCAACGCCTTTGAGGCAGCATAACTGTTCGGAACAGCCTTCTCATCTGGAACACACCTATGATGCCTTAAGGCCAAAGTATATTTTGGTTTTCGTCAATCCAATACATCTCGCAAATACGTGCATTAGCTCAGTACGCCTGGACTTCCAGTGTGCAGCCAACTATTTCTAAAAGAGAGGTCGACCGATATATCGGTTTTGCCGATTAATAGGCACCGAAAACAGATTTCTGGAACTATCTGCAAAAATCCACACCGATAGTTTTGCCCCATTGCTTCCAATGCTGGAGCGGCTGGAAGGGTCCGCTGTTGTTATACAGTATGAAAGTGGCATCTAGAGACACAATAAAAACTATCACTTCACTGATCCCTTGTGGTGTTTGTTTTGACACGCGAGACTACACTCTGCATGGAGCAGAACACTTCAGATGCGATTTAAAACATCAACAATGAAAAGATATGAATACAGTACACATTGTCATATCATTATAAAGTAATTAATTTGTTGACTAGATGCTGTATTAGTAGAGAACAGCAGTATGTTTGCCGACAAGGCTGAGAGGATACTAACATTAAAGCTAACCTCAAGCGGTTAGAACAATGTGACAAAAAAACACGAAAGTCCTACACAAATGTTTAAATGTCACGATTGTTAACATCCATTACCATCTATTTGCATTAGTTTACACTCAGCTGGTCACTTTATGCATTCGTTAACCAGCTATGTTGCATATTTAAAGCTAGTAATGTGAGAAAGCAAATTCATATCTTCATGCAGTCGAGAGAAACGTATAAACAAATCAGAAACATCTGACTTCAATTCAATTTTTTTATCCTCACTGTAATACGATGATTCAGATCAATCCCATTCTTGTGCTAAAAAAGGCTAGACACAGTGCAACAAATAAAGTTCAACAGAAAGCAGGTGTCTCAATATGTTTTAAAGTTATTTTTTCATTCGACACATCATCTAACGGTGCTCCTGCACGAGACGCTGAATAAACAAAAACAAAGGGAAATAAAGACGTTCGTCTAATGCGCTAACATGGAAAAAGAAATGGATGGTTGCAAAAGCGTTCGGTCTGAACAGCCTCTTACAGTTGGCGGAGTTCTTTGGCCATTGTGTCCTGCTCTGTTATAAGGGTTTCTCAGATTAAGCAATAAATTATTTAAATGCTTTGTCAGGAAAGATGTGTATAGATCCTCGATACACACATTTTAACGCGTTATTTTTTGTAAATTTAATTGCACTGAATTAACGCGTTAAATCGACAGGCCTAATATTTATTTCATTTAAAAAGTATAATACCTTTTCATGGTTTAGTCAGTATGGTTTATTTTTGTAATACATTTACAAAATAACTTATTTTTGTATTAAAGCAATATTTTACTTTTAGTGTTATTTTCATTCAGTATCAATTCTAAAAACTATCGGTTGATTAATCGGTTATCGGCAAGTACTGCCTAACTTAGTTATCATATTGGTAAAATCCACTATCGGTCGACCTCTAAACTTCTAGATGCGTGGACAGTCAGCGTCTTGCCCATCGTGGGTGCATGCACCACTAAAGAGTATCACAAAGCTGTCATAGTGTGTATGCATCAAAAGCATAAGTTTGGGCTCATGGTCAAATGAGTATACTCAGAAAGGCTGAGGTGCTCAACCACGCTTGTTAGAATTCTTGTTAGAATTTGGTGAGTAACATTACAAAATGATTGATAATAGCTCAAAAACCAAGAGAGCTGCCAACCTAACCAGCATTTAAAACGCCTTTAAAATGCTGTCTAGGTTGGCAGCTCACTTGGTTTTTGAGCTATTATCAATCATTTTGTAATGTTACTCACCAAATTCTAACATTTAGTTGAAAAAATGGCTGGTTAATTTGTATACAGCTAACAACTTAAAATACTTTTGTTAAAAGTATATTTTAAAGAAAGTGACCCTAACCCAACTCCCTAAATAATGGTGGAAATTCTGTCAGCTTTACTTTGGCTGCCTTGTGTCCAAAACACAGCAAAGGAAACTTCAAACATTTGGGGAATTGTTCTTAACAGTCTACGCCAGATTCGGGTCCAAAGCTCATATCAAAGCAGGAAGAATGACTTAATGTCTTTTCACACAAGGTGTTAAGACCCATGCGCAAGGCTTGCTGCATGACCCATCACATGCGGACATGTGCGCACACACACACATACGTCTCTCTTTTCTTCTCTCATTTCTAACACTTTGGCAAGATCCAGCACTGGCATTCTGCCGTGGGTAGGATTTTTGCAACTTAAGTCAAAGGATCCTAGGACACACGGGCCTCTACACAGACAAGTGTGGAGACAGTAGCGGAATCTGGAGCTTGCAAGTGCAAATGCAGGTCACGCACTGAACCTCCCCTCGCTTTCAAATCCTCAAAAAAGGAGCTGCACGTCCGGGCAGCAGTCCTCCCGCTGTCCAGCGAAAGCACAAAAGACTCTCTCCACTACTTTGAGACATTATTCTGCGGTTCCGCACCTTAAGTCTGCGGCTCGTTGTCAGTTAGGCAGAAAATGAGCCATCTGTTTCCGAACCCTTGAGCAGATCTTCAATCAGCATTGAACTTAGGCCTGCTGCAATTGAGGTCGCCCAAACCCCACATTCAGATCTTACCAAAATGAGAGCTGAGGACCAAAACATTATGTGCATCCCGGGGTGACACATGTGCAGAGCAGACTAACAAACAGTCGGCTTCTCATTTATAACGTCTCCTCTTTCATTAAGAACGTTTGAAATTCAGCCACACTGAGAGGCTGAACTAAAACCTGGCAAATCAATACCAGATTATGGCTCCACACTCAAGAGCACAGCACAGTCACTCTTATTATTGTAAAAAGACTTCATAGAGACTAAAATCTGTAATGTTAGAGGACTTCTCAAAAGGAAGGGAGCTATTGTTGAGGAATAATAACAGAAGTGTTATGAGATGAAGTTATGTGGTGGAGAAATCAGTAGCATCAACAAAACTCCTCTTTAGTAAAAGATTTATCACCAAACAGCCTTCACATTTAATTGCACGTTAAGGTTGAAAAGTTTAAAGCCACTTTCCGACCCACTACGGTTTTTATAGTACATAAAAAGCTCTTTATATGCCCAGGAGTCAAAGTTCTTCTAGATTTTCTATAAAACTTTCTGTATTTTTCTTAGCAGTGTATACAGTATACACTTATTTGCCTATTCAAAATTAAATTGTAAGAACTACAAAATAATATGTTTTGCATAAAAATGCAGTGCTTTGCATATAAAAATATATGAATAATTTTGGTTCGGTCAAATCAAACCACTGTTCTGTTAGCTCTTGGTTTGTTTTTTCTAAATGCTATAGGCAGATTGTCAAGAAAATTGTCCGTACAGAAATACCAAGAAAACAAATGAGTTATAAAAAAGTTTTACAAAAAAATAAATAAATTTAATAATAAAATAAACGAATTAATGTAGACAATCACTACTACAACCATCCATAATACCATTTACAACAAGCTAGTAAAAACCACCACCACTTAAATATTAAATAATATTAGGTAAAATACTAAACATATTATATAAACATAACTCTAATACTAATATAACTATTACTACCTCAACTGCTACTAATAATAATCATCATCATCATACAAATAATAATAGTCATTATAATCAAACATAAAAAACGTTTTTAAACTTTTTAACAGCATTTATTGAGATTTACAGTACTTTAGGTTTTAAAAGTAACATTTATAATTACAATGGACTAAACGCACAATGTAAATAATGAGGAAGCACTGTAACAAACACATTGGAGCACGTCTCACCTGCCCCTCCAGCTGCATTGGTCGCTTGAGTACTGGGAGCGCGCAATCCGACACAGAACCAGAACCGACAGCAAATACGCCAAGAACGGCGAGAGCATGTTTGTCCAGCCGCTGTCTACTCCTCTAGCGCGATACTTGATAGATCTGCTTTGCAAGAGCGAAATTAAACAGTCCACCGTCTGTATTTTCACTACATCGTGTTGTGCGTCAGTATCGATTGACTTTCTACCGCCAGTATTTCCTCAAGCATCGAAAGTAAAGCTAAATCTCGCTCACTCCATGTTGCGCTCTGTGTGTAGTAGCGCTTTAGCGGCTCTACTCGAGTGAAGGTGGCAGAGGAACCCAAGCAGGGACGCTCGTTGAGCTTTGAGGAACACGCATGCGCAGTGAGCAGCAGCGCTTTTACTCCAGTGAGGCGCGTTCCTCAAGAGTTCATTGAGCGGATCTGCTTGGATTCCTCTGCGCGTCACCGCCAGCTGACTGACACGACGCTTGCGCAGAAGCGTTTTTGACTACAGTTGTTTATTTCTTAATTAAGACGAATTATAACGCCGTAGCAGTTTTGCGAGACCTATGATTGATTTTGTCATATAATTAAAACATTATCCTGCTTAATGGCAAAGATTAGGTCATCAATTATATCTGTTTGCCCTTACAAACATTGCAAACATACAGGGTTCTAAAGTCAGTGACCACCACCGATAATACTTCTATATGGCATTTTTCCTGTATTATTATAATATAATAACAAATCACATTATCAGCACAACAATGTAAGTGAATAATTTACATGAATCTCACAATTTCATAGTATTTTTGGAATGTCACTCAAGTTAACATGAGTCCACTAAAATCTGATGATCCATGATAATCACAGCATGATTTGAGATGAGAGTGTTCTAAAACATTTCTAGAACATTTCAACTATTGTTGCAACACACTCTGGTGTAGGCATCTGTTGAAAGCTGTGCTGTGAAGTAAAAAACATGGCAGACAAACTCATACATGTGATGTATTCATTCTCTGTCCTCTATTATCTTTCTTTTTCAAGCTAAAAAGTGAGTTGTGGAGAAAGAGCCTTGAGAAGAGTTTCAATGTTTACTGGTACATTGTCAAAAAGATATATTTTAAATAGCCATCTTGATCTGTGACCACCTGTTCCCTCTGTGGTACATGCCATCCAATCTGAGCAATCCCTTGTGTGTTCCCTACTGTTCCTACCGTAAAAACTGTAAAACTCAGATCAGTTATTGTTCCTACTAACTTTGAATTACCTTGGATTACCATGTAATATGGTACATGAAGAGGTTAATCAGTCAATATCATGGTACCATGACATTACCAACTGATATCACCACTGCACTCTGGTACTGCCGAAGTAGGCTACTTTTTTTTTCTAAGGGAAGGCAACAAAAACTAACAATTAGATGTCAGTAAACTATCCAACTCTTTCCTCGGGGCTTGTTATTTATTGGGGTTTATTCACAATTTCACATGTACTTGTCTCACTGAAACCGAAGCACATAAAAGTATATTCTTTTGTATATTCTTCCTTCATACTCAAATGTTGTCAAGAAACCTGATAGACAGGAGAGACTAGAGGTGTCAAAGACAGTTATTTAACTGGTTTCACAATACATGATGCGTGTGTGTGTGTGTGTGTGCGCGTGCGTGCGCGCGCGAGTATATGTTGTTTTAATAAGGGCTGACTGCTGGCCTGCTGCTGTCTCTCAGGATAATGATATGGCTCCTCCTTAAACCTGTGCATGTCAGGACAAGCGCACCACAAATCAGAGACACCTGCAGATGTTTTCACGTATTATGCCTTCTCTGTGAGTGTTTACATGCTGATAAGTATGTCTTTGAAGAGACAACAAGCAGAACAGAGATCCTATAACATATATAGCATCTGTATATGTAAACAATTCATATATATACAGTTCATCTTAGGTTTTGTAATCCCAAGCATACATCAAAACATCCCACATTCATGACCTTTGGTAGCTGAAAGGGTTTCTTTTTAGTGCATGGGGATCTTATTTTGTGTTTTGGCTGACAGCTGTGCCCCTCTGTTTTTACTTTAACTCACTTTATTGCTTTGAGAAAAGAGATTTGAAAGGATTGAATGGTAAGAAGAAAAGTTTGAGTTTTTTTAAGGGGGGTGGGGTGCACAAAACCAACATGGTGGTTCATTGTCATGTAAACAGGGTATATATATATATATATATATATATATATATATATATATATAGCAGAGAGAGAGAGAGAGAGAGAGTAGAGAGAGAGAGAGAGAGAGAGAGAGAGAGAGAGAGAGAGAGAAAGAGTGCTGTGAACAAGTATGTTCCCCCATCCTGATTTCATCTGTTTTTGAGTATATCTCATATTAAACTGTTTAAACAACATTCATAAAACAAAGGCAATCTGAGTAAACACAAAATACAGTTTTTAAATGATAATGTTATTTACTGAAGCAAAACATTTATCCAATACCAACTGGGTCTGTGTAAAAGTATTTGCCCCCTCAGTTACTAAATCCCCAAATCAATGAAACTGCATATATAATATGGTTCAACTGGACAAGACACACCCAGGCCTGATTACTGCCAGCCCTAACCCAATCAAATCAACACCTAAATATAACTTTTTCAGCAGCATGATGTTGGCTAAAAGGCCTCACCCAGTAGCACACTATGCCAAGGTTGAAAGAAATTCCAGTCTGGGAAGGGTTACAAAGCTATTTCAAAGGCTTTGGGACTCCAAAGAACCACAGTGAGAGCCATTATCTCCAAATTGAGAAAACAACTTGGCACTGTAGTGAACCTTCCCAGAAGTGACCAACCTTCCAAAATGTCTCCAAGAGCACAGTGACAACTCATCCAGTAAGTCACAAAAAAGCCAAGGAGAACATCCAAGGAACTGCAGGACTCTCTCGCATCAATAAAGGTCACTGTTCATGACCACTATCAGAAAAGTGCTGTGGAAAATTGGCATCCATGGAAGAGTAGCAAGGTGAAAACCACTGCTAACCCAGAAAAACATTAAGGCTCATCTGAATTTTGCCAAAACACACCTTGATGATCCTCAAATGTTTGGGGAGAATGTTCTGTGGGCTGATGATTTGAAATTGGAACTGTTTGGAAGACGGGTACCGTTAAATCTGGCGTAAATCAAACACAGAATTCAACTAAAAGAACATCATGCCTATGGTCAAGTATTGTGGTGATAGCGTGATGGTGTGGAGATGCTTTTCTGCTTCAGGGCCAGGGTAACTTGCAATAATGGAGGGAAACATGAATTCTGCTCTCTACTAGAAAATCCTAAAGGAGAACGTCCGGTCATCAGTCCGTGAGTTGAAGCTCAAGCGCAACTGGATTATGCAGCAAGACAATGATCCAAAGCATAGCAGTAAGTCCACCTCTCAATGGCTCAAAAGAAGCAACATTAAAGTTTTGGAGTGGCCTAGTCGAAGTCCTGACATGAACCCGATTGAGATGCTGTGGCAGGACCTTAAATGGACAGTTCATGCTCAAAAGCCCTCCATTGTGGCTGAACTAAAGCAGTTTTGAAAAGAAGAGTGGGCCAAAATTCCACCACAGTGTTGTTAATACTGATCTCCAGTTATTGGAAGCGGTTGGTTGCAGTTTTTGCAGCTAAATGTGGCACAACTAGCTTTTAAGTTTAAAGGGGCAGTTAGTTTCTCACATGGGTGATATAGGTGTTGGACAAAATATTTGCTTCAATAATATATATATATATATATATATATATATATTTGAAAACTGTATTTTGTGTTTACTCAGGTTTCCTTTGTTTTAAATACTGTATCTTATTTGAAGATCTAAATCAATTTAGCATGAATAATATACAAAAATAGAAGAAATCAGAAAGGGAACAAATACATTTTCACAGCACTGTGTATATATGTGTGTATATATATATATATATATATATATATATATATATATATATATATATATATATATATAAACGTACTGTATAAAGTTGGGAGGCTAAATACAAGGAATTGTACATATATGTCTATGCCACATGGAGAAAAAGCTTTTGGAAATAAAAAGCAATCTCGAAAAACTTCTTATGGTAAAATGTCCACTGCAGTAAACTAATTTTATTTTATTTTTAATGTAATTTATATCACTAAACCATGTATTGTATTATGCTCCATAAAGTACCTTTAAGCTCCTCAAAGTTACTACCAACCTGCAGTTTTTATTTGTTTAATTTAATTTTGGACCCTGCATGTAAGAGAGAACTGGTGATTCAGAAGGAATGAACTGGATATTTGTTCTGGCTGTTTTTGGTTTCTGTTATTGCCTAATTGCATGTAGGGAATGAGTCATCCTGAGCTGTGTACCAAAAGTCCCCAGACTGAAAAGCAAATGCAAAGTGGAGTTTGCTGTGGTCAAGGTGTGTTTCTGTGTGTGTGTGTGTGTGTGTACATAAAGAAGGATACAAGAGGTTCGGAGAACCATGTATCATAGGATGACATCACCACTCACTGATTCACACCTCCAAATGACAAGAAACGTTCTGTCTTGCTTTGTAAATTGAGAACCAATCCCTCATGGAGATAAACATACCAAAACAGTGAGGCAGGAAATTAACCAACCAGCTGTCTCGTTCAAGTGTGTTGCGCAGGGAAGAAGGAGGACATGCTGCATTGTTCATGCAGTTTCACAATGCCAGTAAACACAAAAATGTCAGCCAGACAACTGTGTTTCATAAAACTTTGAAATGTGCTCTCTGTATACACGCACATCTGTCCATCTGAATCAAATCAATCCAACTGTAGATAAAGATTTTTTACATTTATTTTATTTTTATTTATAAATATTCAGAATATCATGTCATATTAAAAAAAGTCCTGATTCAGCCCGATTCAGGGCCGGCCTTGTCTTCACGTACATTCCTTTATCACCTGACTCTGGGTGATACTACCATGTAACAGTATAACAAACGGACAAGGGGGAGGCGGGAACTGGCTGAACAGTAAACAAAGTTTAATGATAAAACTCGACATAAAAATAACATAAACAAACACAGACACACATGCAACGTGTCCGCATGCGTCTCTTTCTCTCTCAAACCGGCGTCTCCGGCTGCCCCTTATCTTACTGTCCCGCTGTTGATTCAGCGCCGACCGTGCTCTATCACAGCCCGGCAACGCCCTCCTCCTCATCACATGTATGTATTTTGATTCAACGGTTTACATATTAATTATTTTTCTGTTTTATATATTATTTAAGATCATGAAGGCTTTTCATTTCAATTGAGCTGTCAATAACATTTTTAGGCTGGATGTAATCATTGCTAAGAATTGCAGAATTGCACTTACAAAAAGGGATTACCTGTATTATTCCTGGCATTGAGACAGTATCTGAAAGCCAGATACTTTGCATTCTTCATTCATTTCAATGTTTTGAAAACAACTGTTTATCTCTCTGAAATGAAAGACAAAGTCTTATCTTGGTATGAGATTAATTTGTAGAGTGCAGTACAAACTGAGGTGTTGAATGTACCAGCCGCCACACATTTCAACACTGTGGCTGTTGCAGTGTCAATCATCATGTTGGTTGTTATTGTTCCTGGTAAAACTGTCATCAGTGGGTCAGAATGGCAATATTTGTAAACAGCATACTTAAAGTAATAGTCCCCCCCCCCAATTTTAAGCATTGCAAAGTTTCCGTAGGAGCATTTGTCTATCCAAATGGGGCAATGGCTGCATTGTAAGTGCCTAGGATGACATTTTGCATGTGTGCACTGTGTATCACTCTGCCTGCTACGCTGTATCAGCCCTTTTAATGCTTTCAAGCTGTGCATCAGTCAGCCATCAGCATGCTCATACTTCACTCCCACTCTTTTCCATTGATCTACACCCCAAAAACCTCTCCAGAGGCCTTTACTGACAAAGAGAGACCCTAGCAGGTGGGAGCTTATTGTTTTATGATGGCGGTGTCACATTAGTTCCTCTATCATGGTATCCTGATTATGTATCACATTCATTGGAATCAAATATATCAATATTGGCTGAGAAAAGTACCCAAATAAAGACAATTTAATACATTATTGTGGCAGGTGAGTGACTTTATTGAAAAATGTCATATCATTGAACATGATCTCTGCCCTAGACTGTTCGAGGTTGACTTAGGCCACATCCACATGAATCAGTTTTTCATGAAAACGCTGTATTCAGATTCCTAACTTCATTGTTTTCCAAGCTATGCAGCTATGGAAAGCATTTTTTGATAAACGCTTTGTTTTCGGAGGAGGAAAATACCATTCCTGTGTGGACAAGTGGCGTAAACAAAATGAAATCAATGCATTCTAAAAAAAAACGTATTAGTGTGGAAGTGGCCTAAGGGGCCATTCACACAGGACACGTTTGCGCATTCCATCTGTGCTACTTTTTAACTGTTGGTATACACATGTACAGTAGTCGGATGCCTTTGGCCACTGCATCACGTTTTGCTGTTTATTTCTATGATACGGATTCAAGTTTTGACAGGTCAACTTTTGATATTTTTCTATTCTTTTCTAGAAGTTTTTAAACACAAGAACGTGTCCTGTGTGAATGACTCACACATTCTGTGCTGCCTGCTCTCGGTTAGTATTGGACGTGCAAAACAATGCTTTGCATTTAGGTGGTACTTCATGCTTGATTAGCACCAATGATAGGAAAATACCTTATTATGTACTTTACACATGCATATGTGATTAAATGTGTAAATTTAACACTTGTTTATAAAATTGACTAATTTAATATGTTAAAACGACAGCCTTACTAAAAGTGTAGTTTAAGGTATCAGTCATCTCGCTCAAAGAATTTGACAGATTTTACAGATTAATTTCTGCTAATGATTTCTCATTTTATTTTGCTCCCGATTTTGTGCATGTCTTCTTAGAAAGAATGCTGCATTAGTAAGAGCTGGTTGTGGGAGGGAGCACTGCTAATGGTTGTAGTCATAGGGATAGCATTAGTGATCACAGTTTGACTCATCATCTTTAGGAGGGGCCCTTCTTTTTAGATTTGTATCGTCAGACTGATTTCGATACGGCCCCTGTGGTGAAGCGGCCCCTTCTTGGACGGCTTGGACAGATTCAAACCCTGGTGTGGGAGGAGAGATCAGATATTGCTTGCTGAAGACAATCGTTTTAGATATGCTTGAACCACATAGTGTGCAGACCATAAAAAGCGTCATCCTTTTGCACTGATGATGGCAGTGGACAAGCATGGGGATCATAGGGCGCAGGAGAACGCTTCAGTTCCTTGTAAAGGCCCCTGGCTTAACAAATAATATGCTTCTGTTTTCATTTAGATTCTTCTGTGGTTCATTCAGATTTTTTAGCAAAGAAAATTTTCATTTTTGTTCACATCTTACATGACCCAAAAAAGTAAAGGAAACCAGCTATACAAGACAGAGTTCTGTGGAACAAACACATCTTTGAAGCAAATGTTTTCAAAAGATGCTTTGATGTGACGCCACCAAATAAGTTGTATCTGGCGAGGTCATACCATTTTGGAACTGGAAATACTGTGAAGAGTTTTTAAAGAATAAACATTCAAACTTAAAGGAGCATCAAACATGCACAGTGGGACCAAAAAGTAGGCACAGTTGTATACATTTGATGGAATTAAACAACAAAATAATAATAAAAAAAGCATTTATTTTAAAAGAAAGAAACTTTAAGAAAACTTTTCAGAAAACGTAGTTTGACAGGTTTTAGATGACGAAACACTAGATAAACAGTTCAAATGATTCCCTTTATGAATGATGCATATGCTATGTAGAGTGTTTTAACATGGTCACTTATAAGGTTTCATTTGAATAAGGATACTGAGCCAGAGCCAAAATGATTTTAAACACTTTCTGGTTGTCAAACGTTAGTGGAACGTGTCCATAGGTAATGTGATGAACTACACCTGTGGTTACTGAGTTAGTTTGTGAACTTGAGGGAAAATGTCTTCATGCTAAAAATCATCTACAGAAATAACATTGACACCAGTTGGTAAAAAGCCATTTAAAAAACGGCTTAAAAAAAGTTAGTTCTGAGAAAAGTTCTAACATAATTTGTTAGCAAATGTCACTTTGTTTTATATTTCATATCTAATGCAATGAAATGGACATTTTTACTTTTTACTCCAAATGGTTTGTTGTCTGTTCAGCTGGGAGTTGCCTATGCATCTGAAGTTTCACTTACTACACCTGCTAAAAGCAGGGGGTACTTCAATATTCCTTATTATGGTCCAGAAACATAATTAATTGAATTTGTTTTTAATGAGTTATATTTTTAACTGATTAATCACACTGAATTTACTTCTTAAAGCCCTAATATTTATATTTCCACATTTGTGCATTACCATATGTCATTTATAACCATTTATGTGATAAATTCGGGAGGTTGCAGGCGAGATAATGTAGGCGGCACAGCTTGTCAAGCTTGCCTTTGCACACACGACCACTTGGCACCAGGGGCGTAGCACCAAATTTTGGGCCCTGGGTACAAACCATCTTGCTGGGCCCCCGTACCAAATATGTATGTATAGAAAACTGACTTCTAAGGGGCCCCCCCTGCCTCGGGCCCTGGGTACTCGGTACCCTTTACCCCCCCAGTCCGACGCCCCTGCTTGTCACACACTGCCCAAGATAAAAATATGTCTCTTCGAGGCTGCCACATGTCATTGACCAATCAGACGTTTTGCTGTTATCTGGCCAGTTCCCTTCAGACGGTCTGAAATCTTTCCCTATCATTCCCACTATGTAGCATTCACTATAGGGAATAGCGAAGGAGTGAACAAGTGAGAGATATGACATTACTTCTATTTGTGGTTTACTTTATACACATTTTAGTGAGACAAATTACGCAATATTTAAGAAGTGCTTGATGGTGTCAGTGCCACTGTTCTAATGTGTCTGGAACCCCAAAGTACTTGATATTTCTCTAGAGGAAAAATTGTATGTAGGCACCTATAAAAAAAGAGTAAATCAGATCCTAGCACATCGTTATTTCTCGTAGGGCTTTAGAAGACTTGAAATATACAGCGCAAGTGCGCATGTAATAAATACAATTCAAAAAACGATAATCTTAATAGATTAGATCTTTTACAGTAATTCTTTTATGAAGTATTTTCAGGGTATTTGTACTTTTATTCAAGTACAGGATTTTTGTCCACCACTGCATAAATGACTACATGCTTATTCACAACTGCTTTTGTGTTCTCTCTGTAACTGTGTCCGGACCTTCTCAAGAGCGGATGACAGATAAACACACGAGTACATACAAACACATTCTGGTGAACAGAGATTTCATTGTGCACATATTTTACTCAGAGGAACTGTAAACAAATGATTTAGATCACAACCAGAACTTTAGAGCAAGTTTGGTGCTCTTTGTCATTCCTCTGAAAGCTTTCAGGATTGTTTGTCCTAACTATGTGTATCAATGAGCGTAACTATGTCAACTTATCCTTTAAGACTTATGAAGGTTTAAGTATGTCAAAATCACTCTTAGTTCCTGGAGTAGTATGTAAAACATTAACTACATTTTCATATTAACCCAGTTATATTCTCAAGCCACTGTATGCGGGCCTCTTCATAGCATTAAAACAACTATGATATTCTGATATTTGCCCATCTAGAGTCATTTTTTCACAAATATTTATGCTTGTGGCGCGATCCTGCTTCTCTGTGATATCTTTTGAAATCTCTTTTCTCTCATTTGTGTCAAGGTAAAAGGTTACTGATTGGTTAAAAATGTAAATATCTACCAGATTTATGCTTCTAAATGACATGGAGGATAAGCAGAAAATATTTCAGTGGAGCACAGAAACAAATAAGAGAAATACATTGAAGAGAGGGTTACAGTTTTGAAAATACATCATTATCTTCATTGGTAACACTTACACAATAAGGTTGTATACAGTATGTTAATATTTGTAGTAGTTAACATGAACTAACAATGAACAATTCCGTTTTACAGCATTAATTAATCTTGGTTAATGTTCATTTCTACTGACAGTAAAACAATGTTTACATTAAAGTGTATTTGTTAACATAAGTTAAGGCATGATGAACAAGCATAAAAAACTTACAGTGCACAATAGTGTTTAAAAAATTACATTATTCAAGATTAGTAAATGCTGTAAAAATGTATTGTTCATTGTTAGTTCACAATTCCTATTAATACATTTACTATCATTAATGTACACAACAGTATTATTAAAGGGGTAGTTCACTCAAAAACGTTTGATTCTCTCATCTTTTAATCACCCTCATGCCATCCCAGATATGTATGACTTTCTTTATTCTGCTGAACACAAACAAATATTTTTAGAAGAATATATCAGCTCTGTAGGTCCATACAATGCAAGTGAATGATGACCAGAATTTTGAAGCTCAAAAAAAGCACATTAAGGCCACATAAAAGTAATCCATAAGACTCCGGTGGTTTAATCCATGTCTTCAGAAGTGATTAGTGGTTTTCGTTCAGAGGCAACTGTAACTTGTCCTCCGCCACCCGGATTGAGATGAGTAACTACACCACGAGGCTCTACTAAGTATTGGGAATTGGGCATTCCAAATTGGGGAGGAAATGGATTTAAAAAAAAAGAAAAAAAGTACTATAATTACAGTTACTAACTTTAAGTTAATTACTTTTTAGTACATTACTTGAAATGTATACATTTTTATCTTCTGCGGCAGCTGCTGCTTGACGAACACGGACACATCAGGGATTTAAGTACACAAGCAGTACACAGAACTGCCCTGTATTGTGCGGTTACTAACTTTAAGTTAATTACTTTTTAGTACATTACTTGGGTTACAAATTTACAAAATAATATTATCGCGTCCCCTAATGAAAAATTAGCTGGATTTGCATCCAAGTATTTTTATGTGCATTTTGGGATTTCACAAAAACTACTACTAATAACATTTTCAAAATGTGCATAAAAACCACATACACTCGCTTGAGGTGGATACATTTTTTATTCGATAAGAAGACTGCATAAACTATGATGGAAACAGATAAGAATAAGATGAACATCAAAAAATGTAATGTGACTGAATAAAATGTTCATAAATCAGAGGACCAATAATCACATCTGAAATGTTGCTCTGGTTATCCTGAAATAACAGTGTCTAGAAATTGCAAAACCTGAATAGGGTTTGCAAAGCAAATAAGTTGAAAACAAACATTAACAGTTCTGATGAGGAAGTTCATTGACACTTTTAAAAAAGACATTAGGAAGGAGGAACACACATACATACACACACACACACACACACACAGTGCTCCCAGAACTGAGAATTCTATTAATAAAAGAGTCCGAGTGGAAACAATTCCTCTGAAAGTAACTATTTTGTTCTTTTGAACACATGGGATGGAAACCGGCTTTATTCACTCATTGTTTTTGTGATATTATTGTTTTGTTTTGTTTTTGGCATAAATTAAATTTGCAACTTGTTTCATAATCTGTTTCAAAGATTATGTTCTGCATTGCTTGAAAACTGGTCATGAGCTTGCTGCTAATTTACAGGTGGATTGACACCTGTTACATTGACTCACTTAGAACAGGGTGAGGACAGCTCTGTGAGTAAATACCTGGCGCCAAAGAGCTGTTGGCTCATCAAAGATATCAAGTATCTATGCAATGAAACTAGATCTTAGATTCTTGATGTGAAATTTCAGAATTACTTTATTTGTAGGGGAAAAGGACAGAAGCAACAGATATTTATCAACCCAAAGGTTAAGTAAAAAACATTTTTGCAGTACAATTCGCCCCAAAACACATTAGACATGATGTAAAATGTTGAGAAATACCAATTTTTGCCCATGTTTACACAAATTGAGTTATAAATGAGGAAGTTAATATTGCATAGAAAATCAACATCAAATCAACATAAATGAGAACCCATGTACAATGTGTTTGGTAGAGATGGGGCACTCAAGTTTGGACTCCGAGTCACGAGTCCAATTTTTATGGACTTGAACTTGTCACAGACTAATTTTTCACCGATGCATTTTACTCTGACTAAACATTTGGACTCGGGATTTCTTTCCGAGTCCAGCTGTGTCCATGACATTTATACATAACATATCGAAATAAAAATATATAAAAATAGTATTAATATTGGATATTAAGTACTTTATGTATAATGTATCTACACATGTATACTTCAGTTGTCTCTTGTGGTCCACACAGTGATGTCAGCTTGAACTGGTCCATAATAGCTTGATGAATTAACTGTAACATTTTAAATTGTCGGAGGGTAAAAAGCATTATTGTTTAAACAGACAGAAACTCTAAACAGATAAACAGCACATATTTATTAATGACTGACTATTTTCAAAGCATTGATGAGCTGCTTAAAATACATTCTTTTACAGCATTTGTCCACCATTCACAACATTCAAGCATGCACAATAAAATATTAGGATATTTTAGGCAGTGAAATGTTTTGTTTCTAATTTAATTATAGACTATAAAATAAATGTATTATTCAATGACAGAGTTTGTGAATGAAGCTAAATGTTACGAGATGTGTTTAGTTGGTTTTTATGTTTTTATTTTAAAAGTTTATTGTATTTTATTTTTATTGTAATCCACCGGGTAACTTATGCGCATATTTTTTTCTCTGACACATTTGAAGGACAATTCTCAAAATTATTATTCCCTGTGTTTTTGTGGTTAAAGAAGAGCTGAATAAAATTTTCGATAGATTTCTGACTGATTGCACACCAACACGGCTGCCGCTAAATCAAATATAAATTATTATACATTTTTATCTTCTGCGGCAGCTGCTGCTTGACGAACACGGACACATCAGGGATTTAAGTACACGAGCAGTACACAGAACTGCCCTGTATTGTGCGGTTTCCTGTAAATTAGCTAGAAAATCACGTGATGACATCACCCTAATATAATCAGTGGGTGTTTTTGGATGTAGCATTTGCAGTCAAATCGTGAGACGTAACTTTTCAGCGAGTGCTTATTACTATTTTTGACTCATTTGTATGTATTTTCCCAAATCAGTCGGCAGATAGAGAAAAAGAATCAGCAAGAAATCTCAGAATAGACTATTATGTCTTTTAGATAGGGATCATTTTAAATAAAACTAAATTAAATTGAGTTGACAAATAAAAAATTAAGATGAAATAAAAACTAAATTAAAATTTAAAACATAATAACCTTGGTTGTAATTACAAATTAAATTACATAACAAAAACGTAGCTTTCACTTTCTTTAGTCTATGTATTTGAGTGGAGGGGAAAAGCAACTAATAATTGAAATGTCAACAGAACGCAATAATAATTGTGGTGTAGGACAGTTTTGTCTTCATAAACCTGAAGCAAATGCTTTCATTCTGAAACCACATTGAAGTCTATTAAGTAGGATACTAATCATAAAATATATTTATGAAAGGCAACAGAGGTATTTTTGTTACATTTATATTGACAAACTGTTTTTCTTAGTTGTGAAGTTTAAAATAAAATACAAATATTGGTGTTGAGTTTGCGGTTTTCAATTTTAATTCGGACTTGACTCAGACTTGGCCTGTTATGGACTCGGTCTTGAGTCCGACTCGTCCCCTTTTGAACTCTGACTCGATTGTTTAAAGACTTGGACTTGACACGGACTCGACTAAGATGGACTCGAACCCAACTGTAGTGTTTGGTTCTTATATGTTGATATTTTTGTGCATAGCTGGACTGGGAAGAGAAATCGGCCTGGGATTTTACATCGCTAACCTTTTCTGCATATCGCTGGCGGCTCATTTTAGCATATCGCGGCCCGTTCAGCCCATTTCACGGCCTACCCGCCGGCCTGCTCGGTTCTTCCAACGGTCAGTCTGCCACTGATCGGCCACAAAATGTGTCGGCCCACCGGGAAAATGCCCGGTATGCCAGATTACCAGTCCAGCCCTGTTTCTGTGCTTATTTCACTCATTTGGATTAAATGGCCTTTAAATGCTAATTCATATTTTATGCACATATAAATTCAAAACATACAACCATCTTTTCAACATTTTTATTATATTAAGGTCTTATAGAGGACATTTTAAAGAAGAAAATTAACCAGAAACCAAGATAATTTAAAACATAATGTTTGCCTATAGTGCCTTAATTTTCTTAAGAACTTGGATTAGTGTAAACATAATTATGATCGATGCTGGCAAATCTAATACTCTTTACTGGAACCTGCTGCCAGGAATTACACAAAATGTAATCTTATTTAATCCATCTTGCCCCCTCAAATTGTGGTTTGAGTAGAAAATCAGCTACTGTTTTATTTTACTTTTGGTTTCAGTTGAATTTTGTACAACTACAGTGTTGATTTCTTACACAGATCTGACATATTAATGGGACTATCACAGTATTTTACACTAATAATTGCCGCAAAACTTTCATGAAAAATGAAAACCAGTAACTTAAGCTCTGTTTTTCATCCATATTTCAACATCAGGAAAACATCCCAAGGGTGCTGAAAGTAACCGGGCACATTTTATGGAAACACAATCAGTCAGCAGTCACTTGAAAAGAGCCATTCCCAAGAGTTTTCTAGGTTTTTGGGAATTCAACTGGAGAGCAGATATGACCAGTTTTAGATAGAACATGACCACATTTCCATATCATTTCATGTCTTGGCATCAGTATGTGGGATCGTCATTCTAATGAAGACTGAGTGAACAAATACTCGGCAAAGGTTAGGCAAATCACTGCCAAGCCCTTGCAAAATACTTAATTTACCATCTGTTGTCCCGCAGAATAACAAGTGGGACTTGCCAAGCCTGGGCCATTACATATCAGTGACAAACACATAACCTGTAGAGACTGCACGGTACAGAATTTGTAATAGAAGGGACCTGTGCCAAAACAACCCTTGGTAAAAATTTGCCATTTTGAGTTCTCTGTGTACAGTGAAAATGGCTTCCAAACTGCAGGAAGGACATCCGCATGTGTGTGTGCGTGTGCGTGTGTGTGTGTGTGTGTGAAATAGGACAAGGGCTATGTCCGAAATCAAAGGCAGCAGCCATGTCTTTCCATCTAAATAAACTGGTTTCAGACCAGTTTTCAAACTGTGCATGAACAAACAGGCAAACATTTCAGGGAAAAAAAAAAGTGTTAGAAAAAAGTGAACACACTGAATTTGACATTATTACTTAAAGAAATATTCCAGGTTCAGTACAAGTTAAGCTCAATCAAAAGCCTTTGTAGCATAATGTTGATTACCACAAAATTATTTCAACTCATCCCTAGTTTTCTTTAAAAAAAGCTAAACATGGTCGAGGTGACAGTGAGGCACTTACAATGGAAGTGAATGGGGCCAGTTTTGGAGGCTTTAAAGGCAGAAATGTGAAACTTATAATTTTATAAAAGCAGTTACATTAATTCTTCTGTTAAAACTTGTGTATTATTTGAGCTGTAAAGTTGTTTAAATCATAATTTTTACAGTCATTTTAGGGCTTTAGTGGTTACGTTGTTATGTCATTATGGCAACGAAGTTGTAAAATTGCATGTAACTTTACTCAGAAAAGGTTAGTAAGTGATTTTATCACGCTATAATCATGTTTACACTCTTATTGTTTATGTCTTGTAGCTATACTTTTGAAACAGTGAGGGTTTTAAGGTTACGGATCGGCCCCCATTGACTTCCATTGTAAGTGAATAATATGGAGGAACAAGAATGCCTGTTATTATTCCTAAACACCAAAAGAACTACCGATGATATGGTCAAAACATTACAAACAAGTGACTATAGTTTATTTTTTAACAGGCTCTTTGATCAATTAAGCCTGATCTTAATAAATTGTGTGACACATTTTGAAGTGGATTGATTTACAAGTCTGCCACAATGTAACGCAGGCTTTTAAAAGTGGTTGTGAAAGAAGAACAGGGCAGTTAAAAGCTACATTACACTTGACAGCAAACCCAAAAACCGATCTTGGCACAAAATAAACTGTATAATTAAAAGTGGATCTCAGGAAGAAAAACAGAATAAAAAAATGATTTGACCTCTTTTAAATTGAAGTTCTAAACAGATGCTGAGAAAGAAAAGTATAGACTAGCAATTGGATGCGTAAGAGATTTTCCTATTAAGAAGTAGTTTCAGGCATGCTGTGCTGACAACGTGGAACAGAGCGACCACAGCAAGTCTTATTCAGTCCTGCGTGATGAGGGAGCGGAGGCCAGCTGGAACGGCCCAATGATTGTCATGGCACTGAAATAAAAAAAAGCCAGTTTGGCTGGTTCGCAAGCAGCACTGCCTTAGGCCTCAGCTCCGCCCCTTGCACACGAAGTCACACTCCTCACACACCAATGGTGTCAGACACACGCACATGCCAGCAGGCACACCTCGTCATGCTCCAAGTCACACACACTGATGTCGCAAGCGGAAAAATTGTACACTCGAAAACTTAACTTACAGGTTCAACAAGCACAAAAACCCAACTATAAAACAGCAGATAGTCTTTAATGTTGAAATATATATTTTTATTGAAATGCTCACAGTTTGAAATAAATATACACATAAAATGGTTTACCTTCCCTCCCAACCTTTCAAACCAGCCTAGATCTGTTTTTAAGTAAAATCAACAAATGTTGGGCTGTCAAAATTAACATGTTACTTTAATATTTTACCATTGAACAATATTGTTTAGAAGCTTAAAGCAAAAACCAATCGAGACACGTAATTTGTTTTTGCCCTCTACCCCATTTCACTTTGCATGTGAACTTTACAGGCATTATTACCGGCTTAAAACATATGCGCAAGTGTTCTCAAAGCTGTTTACATTTCAAAGTCAAAAGCAGATAATTGTAAGTCTCATGTAATTGCGGGTTTCTTACATTGTCTGTTTTTGGAATAAGCTTGTTTTTGATAGTTATGACTCATAACTTATGAGTGTCTTGCTGTGAATGTCACGTTCAGTGTTGGTTGGGAGAGGCGACTGTTCAATTTACTGCTTCTGTTTCTGCCTCACAATCCACTGATTTGTGTGGTGATGTCGATGTAAATAAAACACAATTTTTGATGTACTGTAGCACAAGGCCATGACATCGTTGTTTTGAAAATTCAGCCAGCTCTACCACAACAGTACAAGCTACTTGTCATTTGCCATCGATCTTCACGCCTCTGTACTGTAAGTGTGTTGCTCTGTTTTCCTGTGAGTGCTCAGACCCGCCTCTCTGGTGAGGAGATTATTACACAGCACTAAACAAGCGCTGCTTGTTTTTAATTACAATTACACAAACTATCATTTGTTTGTTTATGTGTTGTACGATACATTTGGTATTGTATAGTGAGTTTCGTATTGAACAAATTTCTTTACACCCCCGTGCAGCAATGACAGCTTCAACTTCTTAAACTTCTTTAAAGAGTTCTCATTCAAAAATCCTCCATGTGCAGCAATGACAGCTTTACAGATCCTTGACATTCCAGCTGTCAGTTTGTCCAGATACTCAGGTGACATTTCACCCCACATTTCCTGTAGCACTTGCCATAGATGTGGCTGTCTTGTAGGGCACTTCTCACGCACATTACAGTCTAGCTGATCCCACAAAAGCTCAATGGGGTTAAGATCCATAACACTCTTTTCCAATTATCTGTTGTCCAATGTCTGTGTTTCTTTGCCCACTCTAACATTTTCTTTTTGTTTTTCTGTTTCAAAAGTGGCTTTTTCTTTGCAATTCTTCCCATAAGGTCTGCACCCCTGAGTCTTCTCTTTACTGCTGTACATGAAACTGGTGTTGAGTGGGTAGAATTCAATGAAGCTGTCAGCGGAGGACATATGAGGTGTCTATTTCTCAAACTAGAGGCTCTGTTGTACTTATCCTCTTGTTTAGTTGTACATCTGGCCTTCCACATCTCTTTCTGTCCTTGTTAGAGCCAGTTGTCCTTTGTCTTTGAAGACTGTTGTGTACACCTTTGTATCAAATCTTCAGTTGTTTGGCAATTTCAAGCATTGTATAGCCTTCATTCCTCAAAACAACAATTGTCTGATGAGTTTCTAGAGAAAGCTGCTTCCTTTTTGCCATTTTTGACCTAATATTGACCTTAAGACATGCCAGTCTATTGCATACTGTGGCAACTCAAAAACAAAGACAATGTTGAGCTTCATTTAATGAACCAAATAGCTTTCAACTGTGTTTGATATAATGGCAAGTTAATTTCTAGCACCAAATTAGATTACTCAAGGATAAGGTGTTGGAGTGATGGCTGCTGGAAATAGGGTCTGTCTAGATTTGATCAAAAATGACTTTTTTCAAATAGTGATGGTGCTGTTTTACATCAGTAATGTCCTGACTGTACTTTTTGATCAGTTGAATGCCACTTTGGTGAATTAAAGTACCAATTTCCTTCCGAAACAGCAAAACCTGTACACTATTCCAAACTTTTGGCTGCCAGTGTGTGTATATGTATATATATATATATATAAAATGCGGTCTTCTGCTGTTGTGGCTCATCCACCTCAAGGTTCGACGTGTAGCCTCTCTGTCAGCCCGAACCAGTCTAGCCATTCTCTGTTGACCTCTCTCATCAACAAAGCGGTTTTAGTACGATGCAAAAATAATACTAATGTTTTGAGAAATACCAAATATTTTATTTGTCTTTATAATATCACACATAATCATAAACACACAAAGCTGCCTTTATATTTGAAGGGGTTGGAACCTTGTAAGAGGGTTGTTAAATTTGACGGTTCTTGGCATCAAAACTTTTGAACAAACCCTAATCTAAATAATCTGGATAGAGCATATAAAAGGTAATCACATCTCTTTTCTAGATAGTAAATAAAGGGGCACAAGAATTATTTCCAAATGATTCACACAGCAGCAGAATATGGTTGTTAGTCCTGTTTTCCTGAGTTTGGTAAATGTGCTGGCATTACTCACAGCTGTGGTGAGAATGGAAAAGGGTTTGGCTTTGTTTATTCATTTATATAGAGAGTATTCAAGCTGCTCCTGTAAACTGTTGTATGAACAGGACAATCTGACACTGTTTTGTTAATACATTCTTGTATAAACCTTTAATGAAATACGGCTGTAAATAGGAAACACTGACTGTGTGACTGTAGGCAAATTGTTTGAGCAAAGAGCCTTAAAAAAAAAGAAATGTTTGTCCAGACGTTTTGGACAAAGTGGAAAGCAGTGAGACAGACTTGCACAGAACACTGACATTTATGACACAGATTTGGCATTTATAACACCTTTATAATACAGACATAAAAATATGGTACTCTTCATTAAACAAGGAAAGCAACCCTTCCAGTCTCGTCAGTGATTAGGCAGTTGTGATGTGATGAATAGAGCCGCAGCACAATGCCTGCAGGGCTGACAGCAGTTCAGTTCTATTGCAGCGATTGGAGAGGTTTGTCTTTCCAAACACCTGTTGGATGGCATTAATCATCAGAGACATGATGCAAGACCAGACATGAGTCAGTGCAGGTGAACTGTGAATGAGACAGCTGACAGGTGCTTCAAAAACAGATACGTGTTAAAGGAGTGTGATTGGCTGTATTCACAATGTTTACTCAAGTTTTCAAAAACAGTTGGGTAGTAACTAAAAGTAGCAGGTAGCCTATTAGGATTACAAAATAATAAAATAATTGTTTTCCAACAGATTCCAGAACATTCTTCTCCTTTTATACCGCTCTCCCCAAGCTTAATTCAATTGGAAACACATGTTAATCATTATCTGGCTCAGGTGTATGCACCCTTATGGCTTTCACTCTCTCCGGATGAATGCTCGACCATGCCCCGCTGCCACACTCATATTGTGTAGGTCCCCCTCGTACCGCTAAAATAGCGCCAACTCACATCTCAGAATAGCATTCTGTTGACCTCTCATCAACAAGGTGTTTCCATCCTAAGAACTGATTTGTGACAAACTTTGATTTGTGTTTTTTGGTTTTGGCACCATTCTGAGTAAACTTCCAGAGACTGTTGTGTGTGTGAAAATCACAATATTGTTTGTGTCTTCAGACATATTTCGGATGCACTTTATTATACTGTACATGCATTTCCCAAGAAAGTACTGAGTAATATTAGGTAACTACATATACTTAATATGGATTAAGTTTAGGGTTAGGTTTAGGGTTAGTAGTAATTACTATAGTTGTTGTAATTATATAGTACATAAATGTAGAACAGCACTGTAAAATAAAGTGCTACCCATATTTCTCAACACAACTTTGGTAAAGTGTGAGCAGCAGGGTAAATCAAAGGGGTTCACACACCGGACACTTTGTTATTTTCTACAAAGGTATGAACACTGAGGCCAACTGAAACAGTTAGAAAGCATGCAAATTGGGCTTCTAATTTAAATATCGGCTAATTGAAAAATATCGATGCCTCAAAAATATATCAATAACATAACGTGCTGATCAATAATCAATATCTAGATTTTTATGACATCCCTATAAACTAGCAATTTATCATCAAATGGCAGTTATTTTACCTCTGGCAAAAGGATAACACTAGCTACTTATATGGTTATGAAGGCTAAAATTTGATAATACAATTACATTTCTACAGTATATTCAGTTTAAATTGAAGAAATTGTGCATCAATTTAAAAAAGTCGGTCCTTAGAGTATAAATATGTCCATGTCAAAAAACTGCCATAGTAATAGTATATATTAATAATAATACATTTTTTAACCAACATCAGTCCTGATCATAACTACCAAATATTCATTCATTTTCAGGATTTTAACCCTTTAAATGCCAGTTTGTTTACATAATGCCACTGTTGTTTTTTACACACACACACACACACACACACACACACACACACACACACATTTTTCAATACACACCTATAAAACACACTCTGACATCCATACCAACACACCCACACAATTTTAGCTGCATCATTTATTCATTTGGCCTTCAGTGCTCTATAATACAGCAAACAAAAAATAGGAAAAAAGCATGTATTTGCTCCATAGGATAAACATGAGAGAAATGGCGCCATCTGGTGGAAAATATTAAACATTTACATTTTGAAGCCAAGGCTCCGGAATGAAAGCATAATGCCATAGTATATATGATTTTATGCTTTAATGGCACTTTGATCATATATTGCAGGTTTAAAAGGTCATTTTTGTCTTTAAGGTCCTGAGTGTAACTATTTTGTGTACACAGTATATAATAGATGTATTTAAATTATAGGAACTGAGGTTGAAATATCAAAATTCCCCATAAAATACACACCTTTGGCAACATTTATGCCGTTGGCATTAACACAGCCAGAATTATAGAAAAATACTAAAATGAAAAAGAGAAAAATGTCCCGAAGGTCACAGAAGGGTTAAAAAGACATTAAGCTAATTTTAAAAAACTTGTACTGATTTAAGTCAACTTTATGTTCTACACAACTTTTCCTCTTAAATTGACACAACTTAAAATTTTAAGGTAGCATAAACACTTACTTTTTTAAGTTGAGACAACAAGATTTTTTTTATTAAATTTTTTTGCCCAGTTGCACATTTGTAAAAACATGTAAAACATCACATGCATAACACTAAGCGGCTTTCTGCTCCCGCCATCTCAAGCGTATGATCAAAATCACAGGATATGTCTACAAACAAAGCCTAGAATTCAAAGCCACTCAGCACCTTACCATCAACTAAACCCACATTACTCTCTTGCCCTGCAAGCACCTCTTGTGTAAACTCATAACACAGCCTATAATGGTCTCTTTGTTCACAATGAGCTAATAGTGTCATTTTTTTAATATTCTCTAACTCTCAGGTGGAAAACTTTCAACAAATTCTTTTGTTTTCCTAGTTCCATAAGAAAACAAATATTAAACCTGCAGGCAGGATTGTAGCTACTGCCAACAGACTGACCAGTGTTCCAAAATTCATTGGCACAAATTAAATTGTATTAGCACATAAAAGAGTGCTGTAGAAATTGTTTTACTGTTATCATTTTTTTATTATTTATAAATATTTTTGTATACTTTTTACTTCTAATACTACTACTACAATTCTGATACAATATCATATTTTAATGATTTGATATAATGATATATTTTTATTCCTATTAATATTCATTACAAGACAAATCAAGGTGCTGCAAGGTGCTTTCAAAATATTAATTGTAATGGTTTAAGAATAGACCACTGAAATATCCATTAACCATTAATCTGAATGGCCTAGAGGAACATATCCTACTATGGTGTTTCTCTGAATCTCAGAAACATGCTGAATCCAGTTTTTCTGAGGGCAAACAATAATAATACTGTATTTGAGTGCAAACAGAATAATTTATTGATTGCATCAGTTTGTGCCGTGCTCTTGTTTGCACGCAGGCTGTAAGCACATTGCCCCATTCACTTTTAATTGTACTCTAAGTGCCTTATTGTAAACACAGTTTTTTTTCTTTTAAACAGGGCCAAGTTGAAATTATTTTCATTGGTATTTAATATTGTCACAGACGCTTTCGATAAAGCATGTATTGAGACCAAAACATTCTTTTAATGCAGTACATTCCACTTCTCAGCATGAACATTGGCTACTCATCCCAGCCACAAACGTCTGTTGACATACACATCTTTTGCGCATTACCATCCATCAGATGTGGAATTGTGGTGTTTTCAGATTTATTAATTTACACACAGGCTCTTATCAGAAAAGAGCACACTTACTGATTGGCATGTCAGTACTCACTTCCTCCCAGAGTCCCTCACAACATCCTGAGGGAGTAAATCTCAAATATTGGCCGAGCGTGGCGTGGAGCGGCCGGAAACGCTCGGAAAGCGTGGATGGTTTCTGGTGTGGGTCCAGCCTGACCCCAACCTCCTGTCTAGGGAGCTTCACTAACTTTCTTTCATTACGGAAACATCTGGACACCAATGGCCCGGTCTGATGTGTGTGCTTGAGTGGAGGATACAGGGCTGTGTGCCTGTGGATGAACAGACGGTAAATGGAATGTTACAGTGCAATAAGCTCTATTGATTTTCTCCCTCTAGATATATTAAGTGCTGTTTGCTAAGGCAAGTGTCAATATTAATTTTGCACATACCTGGGTTAGGACTTTAAAAAAGTAATAGATAAGCTATTCATCCGAGGCACGTTAAAACTGTGAAAAAAATCCCATAGACTTGTATTAAAGGAGGGACCAAAGCCATATCAAGAGACTAGGATTTCATACAGACAGGGTGTCTCTTTTGACTTGGGCCAGTGACTACCCAGCGACCACCCAGAACACCTTAGGAACCTCATAGCAATGCCATGGTAAGCACCCTAGGATCACGGCTGTGAGTTTTGCATCGGCAAACACTCTGCTCGAGTGACGTTTAATAATCAGCGACAATGATTACGAATCCAGTAATGTTTAACCTAGTGTTGTTATCTTCTCCCAGAAGAAGGATACACCTTGACGTGTCACCTGTTATTGAATTTCTCTGTATCGTTCATCATCAGTGTCTCGGTCTCTTCATCTGTCTGTCACTAAAGACAGATATACTGATGCTGAATGCTGGACGTGCAGAGACAAGGTTTGTTCTGTTTTTAATGTTGTACTGTAGCATTCATCCTTGTGTGTGAGTGAAGAACACAGTGTGTTGACATAGGTGAGAGAGACAGGGTTAAAGGTCACACCTGCTGATAATTCTGCCGTCTCAACAGATAATTTCCCAACAAGGATGTAGAACTGACAAAGACAAGCAGTAAAATATCAAAATAACTCTTCTTTGAGTCAATCTTAAAGACCCCATAATATAAAAATGTGAGTTTTATGGCTTTAAAGGGATGATGACATACTTTTTATCTGACCCACTATATATGAAGTCTGACATAGTCTTTAACTACTATGTACTTGATGCAATATACAAATTATTTTCATAAGTTGTTTTGCCTTGTACTTACATTTAAAGTACTTTCATGTAATTACATATTTAGTTGCTGTTAACCTTAGCCCCTAAACCTAACCCTACCCCAACCCTTACCTTAAACCCTATCCCTAATCTAATCCCTAAACCTACACCTCAACCTCAGTAGCGGAGCTTTCCCCTGCTCTCAGATGTTGCCAAATAATTATAGAACTGATAGATGATAGCCAGTCTTTCAACATTACATACTGGTTGTGCTGTAGATTCATAAGTACCGGCTCATTAGAGTCAATCCCTCGAAAAGTAGACTACACAGATCATGACATGTTTTTTCGCACTATCGGTTCAAAAGAGTCAACGCATTAAATGGTAAACACTTACAGTATATAGCAGCTTTTTAACCTTTCAAAACACTTTACACTGCATCTCATTCACCCATTCACACACACATTCACTCTCACATACCAATGACAGCTGACATACAAGGTGCTAGCCTGCCATTGGGAGCAACTTGGGGTTCAGTGTCTTGCCCAAGGATACTTTGGCTATTGGAGTTGTGTGGACCGGGAATCGAACCACCAACCCTGTGATTAGTGAACAACCCGCTCTACCACCTGAGCCACCGCCGCCCCAATTCTTTAGAATCTTTAGTTCAGGAATTGGAGTACATTGGTCAGTCTGTGTGTGTGTCACACAATAGATTTAGAAGAGAGGAAGTGCTGCTGATGAATAGCACTGTAAGAAACACTGCCTGCAGCAGTGGAAAAATGCAAGTTCAAGAACTGTTAATGGAATGAAAAGTCATGAAAATCATATAGTTTCTATATTTAAAAAAAATTAAAAAATGGACGCCATTCTGAATAAGAACCGGTTCTCAGTTCCCAACCCTATTTAAAACATTATTTCTCATAATGACATTGGCAAAATATAATATCACAAAGTTCACCCTCCCTCTCGCTCATGCGTTAGTAGAGACGTGATTTTTGGGAGTTGCTGGAAGGATGTTTCGCTTCCTGTGTGAGTCGACTTCTGACCCAGTCCATCCTCTCTACCTGCAAATAGACCATGTCCCCACTTTCCCTCCTTTCTGTTGTCTCTCTCTCTATATAGTTCTATCCTGCATAGATGTTGTCTTATTGCTGCATGACTGACTTGCCAGTTAAGACAACAGCACTCACTGCTGAGCTCCTCATTTCAGAATCTGCTATTCTCTGCACCCACTGTCTCTCATCTCCTCTAATGTGGGCTGACACCCCCCGCTTTGAAGTACATGGGTGCTGTGAAACTGGGCCCTGCCCAACAAAAGCTGCTTAATCCCTGGCTGACCCTCCAGCAGACCCACTTATGCTGACTGAGGGTTGAATAAAAAGATGAGGCCTCTGTCTCTATGTGTGTCCTTACCAGACATGATACGATAAAGCGACAAGCAATAAAAGTCTTTCATGTAAATTTTACTCACCGACTGCAACAAGCAATGAGAAACAACATAATTTTGGTCCTTTGGTTTTTATTTCTGCAGTGTGCCACTGGGTAGCCCTGCCCACAGAGAAATCTCATTGGTCCAAAACCCCCCTCCACATGAAAGTATATTGAACATAAAATATATTTTGAATATGGTGGCAGCCGGTCCATTTAAAAGTGGAGAAGCAAAGACTATGGTTTTAGGTGTTTGCAATGTTGCTTGCAAAGCTACTCAAAAATTGCTTAGTGAAAATAATTACGCTTTTTTGCGATAAAACAGGTAAAATATCCAAATATGAAAGCTGAAATAAATGTGTTACGTCAGATTGAAAATAACTGCATGTGTATCTCTGAGCTGCTGAACACACTGCACTCAACAGCAGTGCTTTTACACATAGCACCATTTCAGTTATTGGCCATTTGTTCCGAAATCCCACCCAATAGAGAGCTCAACTAACTAACATCATTTAGAGAAGCTGGGCTTCTAAGCATTACAAAATACACTGATTGAAAGCCAAATGTCCATTAGGCAATCAGATGCAGATCCAATGCAAAAAGTGCTCATGAAGCTTCATGAGAAGCATAGATTCTGGGCATGACACAAAATGGCACGTTTAGAGTCTCTCATCCAATAAACGTCTATCTTTTGCGCCTTGATTTGAATGGTACAGGTATCTGCCATAGAACTGCACCCAAATCATCCTAAAAAAAGTGGTCTGGAGTATAGTTCTCATTTGGTATAACAGCAATACATACAAACTTCTATCCTATACCTGCCCTGTCCTATAGCAAAAGAGAATTTCTATACATTATGTATGATTTTTATATGATCTATCATTTAAGATGTGCCCATGATTGTTTAGGCTCGAATGGCTGTTCAGACAATAGATAAATAACCAGATGAGTGTGTCAACTAGAATCAGTAAACATGGCTGTAAATATGTTCATAATTCTAGAGAAAACAGTGATCATACCAAACTTCCAATAAAAAATCTTGTGCCATCCCTTTCTCCCACCTGACAAACCATTGTCAGAGAAAACAAAATTGTGTTGACCACAGAAATGTATGGAAAGGCGCATTTTTCAAGTGAGTAACGATTCCAGTTTCCACAGTTCGGTATGAATTTAAAGCATTCCTGGCTGGATTTCTCTGCATGGTAAGCTAACCATACTCAACTGGTGCTGATGGAATGGCTGGTCATGTGGCAACTCATGATTAGTCAATGGCTCACTCCATTCAAATCCTGATTTCAGAAAAATTCCCTTTCGAGGCAAGTCAGTCCACTAGGCAGCCATTTTGGAAACACAAAGGGGCAGCTATTTTCTATGGATGCAAGCGGCATGAAAGTACAGCATATATCTACTTGAATGGGGAAAGACCGAAATCTCCAAAACAGTTGGTCCAGATTACAATCAAAGAACATTTCAAATCAGCAGTAAAATCAGACTACAATGGTGTCATAAATGTGCTCAGTTCACCCTAAAAACTGCTGTTTTCCTGACTGGTTCTGCTAATGCACATGCATGTTCTAGAGTTAACTAACAGGTGATGTCTTTATCTAAAAGGTTATTGGCTCTTTTACCTGTAAGGCTGGACTTCGTTTCTTCACCTGGCATATAAACATTATTTAGCCCCGCCCATTTTCAGCGCTATTTTCCCCGGGGTTTTTTACATTTAACTTTCTGTTTGTATTGAAGCTACTGTGTGGATTATGTGTGGGAACATAGAAAGTATTTTTCTCCAAGAGTTGATGGTGTGAGTCTACACCACCCCTACAATGTGAAAATATTGAGGTGTTTTGCTGTCACAGTAAATGTTTGTTTTCCGACAGCCAAGGAGGTAAATTGGACCTGGCACGTCACATTCCGACAGCTACACTGCACTTTTTCATGATACAAGCATTTAATTGTTATATGTGCAATTCTGCTTCATTTTTGGTTTAGGTTCCAACTTGTTAAAAGTTTTGAGTTAAGATGTTTAGCTGACATGTTTTTCAGTCAGTATTCAACATGAACACACCAGCATGCAAGACCATGTCATGCGATCTTTTTTGGTTTAATCTGTCTACAAAAGGAATCAAATTTACTCAAATACTCTCAAGTGCCCATTCACTCATGTGCCATCTGCAGCGAAAGCCATTCACACCTCTGCCCAAAGTAAGATATGCCTCTGTCACCATTCTTTTGTCTGTATTCTGAACATTAACCCTCTTTTATAAACACATATTTGCAGTAGTGTCAGTTTCATCATAAATTATAATAACAGAGTTTAATCGGCACATATTATGAATAGTGTGTTAGCGCACATGCGTCATGAATTTAGAATCCAAACAATGCAAATTAAACATTTTCTACTGCATATATATTACTTTAAATCATGATTGAGTGGTTAAAACAGCTTCTTTTATTGACCTCATGTGAATTCCAGTCATAGAATGAGAAATGAAGTCATTTTAAGGTTTTACATGTAGCATCCTCATATTTAAATGCTCCTCTAAATGCCTCCCACAGCAGTGTGGCGGGTGTCTGAACGTTTGCAAATAGTATACTGTTGCTCAGCTGTTTAGAACTTCTTTTTACCCCTGAACGAAGTATGTTGAGCTTCTCCAGAAGTATATCGGGGCCTTAAGGTCTATAGAAACAGCCTGTGTGAAGCTATGAACCTCTAAAATTTGTGGTTTACCAATTTCCTCCTGGACATAGGCCCTGTTTGTTGCCTATGGAACATTGGGAAAAACCAGGATGTGGTTGGCATGAAGTGAGGCAGGATGGGCGATAGAAAGCCCCATTCATGCCACTTACCACTGAACTACAGTTGAGGTCTGTTTTGCCAAAGCTCAGCAAAAAGCATAATGTCAAAAAGACAGAGCGGCAAAAAGCAAGAACAGGGTGTTGTGTTATTTATTCCCCTTAGGATCAACTATTAATCCATAAACTGTCCATAATGCCCCTTTATCAACGCAAGATAGCCTGACATATTGCAGAAGAACGTGTTTAACTACCAAACAAAAGATTGTCTGTCAAACACAGCGTCAGGCATAAAGTTGCTTGAAAAAAGCTCATTCAGCTGCCTACCCAATCTCGGATTTCTCACTATTTCTCCGGAAACGTTAAGATATGCAAAACAACCACCTTCGTGATTTGCATGTGGTTAGAGGCCATTAGGTTGCGGGCAGAAGTCTATTTGTAGTGTGACAGTGCTGGAATGTGTCTGTGTTCATGGTGCTAATAAGTACGCGTGAGGAAACAAGGCAAGTACCAACAGCTCACCCCCTAAGGTCCCTCACTGGCTATGGCTTTGCTGCATGTTTGTTTTGAGAGTGCTGAATGAAACCATGCACTCTAGATAACATAGCCCCAGCGTAATGCCTCCTGCATCTAGAGGATTTCTTTGTTTCTTTGTTCACCTCTCCACACATCATGTCCGGAATGGTGAGTACGAAGCATTTATCAAGCAAGCGATTCTATCTATGTCCCTGTGCCCTCAGGCATGAGGGTCGGTTGAAGAAATGTGTGGAAAACCTTGCTTTTCTGCTGACCTGGTCCTGAGACCATTCGGCTCTGTTCTGCAGCCAAAACAAGCTCGCTGTCAAGTCCCAGAAGATCTTTGGGACTAAAATTGAAGAGGCTAATACAGCGCTGTTCTACCAACTGGTACATGGCCACAGAAGGGCTTTAGGGAGAAAAACTATGGAAAAAAGAAGGGGTGGAAGAGAAACCAAAAGGGGTTATTCTAATTCAAAGACTATTCATTTGGCCTTCAATGGTTTCAACTAGTCTGTAAGGCCAGCAGATATCAAGATCTTTTAAGATCTGCCAAACGGTTCCTTTAACAAGCACTTCATCTCTATTAGTTTTCAACCGATATATCGCAGAGGCCGATAAATCTTCCATTATTCTGACTTTTTTAATTATCACATTGGCCGATAAACATTCCCGTTTGCCCGATTTGTTTCTTGTGGGCGCCGAGAATCGCCTGAGACTTGTAAACAACCTGTCACGGTTCGTATTTGTTGTTAAGTGCCATCGTGTTACTACACGATGGCACTTAACAACATTTACTTAACAACATTTACTCATTTAAACGGTCTGCATCTCAGAGCCGTGGCAGATGCATCTCTTTCCTCAACAGTAACTTTGAACTTGTCTAATGATAAAAGGTAAATATCAATAAAACTAATATCATATACCCTCTGCAAATTCATGAACCTCAGGCAAATCCAGCATTTTCTTCCCATCGAGCGCTTATCTATTATCATCCTCTGAAGCGTGTATTCTATTACCCAGAATCAAAAACTTCAGTATCAGGATCAAAAGTTCCTCTGATTCACAAATCATGACAATCCAAACAGGTGATCCAGGCCGTTTAAACTGTCAGAAGATTGCTGCTCCCGCTGGATCTGCATGAGCACGTGAGAGCAACTTCAAAGTAAAATCTACCATTTAAAACTCAATAAAAATTGAAATTGAGTAAATATAGTCCTAAATAAGAGTTGCGGCGCGGTAGCACGCAGCGGCCACTCCGGATCCACAATGGTGCTATTTTTGTTAAAAAGCCCGACTTTTGCAACACATGGACATCGGAGCAACCGGTGTTCGTGTCTACCATCGCCAGACACTACTGAAATATAAGACTCATGCAAAAACCAAAGCTGCATGATGACCTGCAGGAGGCGCTACGCGTACTCGGCTTGCTGCGGAGACCAGGCCTCCAGCCCTCGGCGTCGCCTGATGCCGGTGGCCGGGGAGAGGACGTCGTAAGCGGTGTGCGAGAAAGCGAAGCGCGGAAAGAGGGCGGGGTCCATGCTAGGCTAAAAACAAACCCTAGCCGGCCGGCTCTCCCGCCTATCCTGCTCTCAAATGTTTGCTCCTGGACAATAAACTGGACTATATCCGACTCCAGCAGGCTACGCAGCGTGAGTTTAGAGACTGCTGCGTCTTTGTTTTCACGGAGACGTGGCTCAGCGACAGAGTTCCGATGCCGCCATTCAGCTAGACGGTCTCGCCTCGCTTCGCGCCGACAGAAATACAGCTCTCTGCGGTAAGACTCGCGGTGGTGGCTTGTGTGTTTACATCAACACGGAATGGTGCAAGAACTCTATGCTAGTTACTGTTCATCGCTGTTGGAGCTTGTGACTGTTAGATGCAGACCTTTTTATCTACCACGGGAATTCACCACTGTTTGCATAACCGGAGTTTACATTCCCCCCAGCGCTAACGCTAAGGAAGCGCTCTGTGAACTGTATGGGGCTAGAACTGCAGAACACTCACCCCGACGGACTGTTTATTGTCGCCGGAGATTTCAACCATGCAAATCTCAAGACAGTGCTCTCTAAATTCCATCAGTATGTGGACTTTGCAACGAGAGGGGCGAACGCGCTTGATCTTGTTTACAAAAACATCCCAGGCGCGTACCGGCGGAGCCCCGCCCCCACCTCGGCTACTCAGACCACATCTCTGTTATGTTAATTCCAGCATACAGACCGCTTGTCAGACGCACAAAACCGCTTCAGACGCAGGTGAAAACCTGGCCAGCAGGAGCCATCTCTGCTCTTCAGGACTGTTTTGAGTGTACTGACTGGCACATGTTCAGGGAGGCTGCAACATATGGCGATTCTACCAACTTGGAGGAATACACAGCATCAGTGACCAGCTACATCAGCAAGTGCATTGATGATGTCACTTTCTCCAAGACCATCACCACACGCTCCAACCAGAAGCCGTGGATGACTGCGGAGGTGCACACGCTGCTGAGGTCCCGAGACTCTGCCTTCAGAGCAGGCGATAAGGCAGCCCTAAGAACAGCTAGGGCCAAACTGTCACGGGCAATCAGAGAGGCAAAGCGCACACGCCCAGAGAATCCACAGTCACTTCCAGGCCATCACCAACTACAGGACAACATCAGTTGCCTGTGACAAAGATGCCTCCCTTCCAGATGCGCTGAACGACTTCTACGCTCGGTTTGAAGTGCAGAACGACGTGATGGCGAGGAAGTCCACCCCTCCTCCCAACGACCAGGTGCTCTGTCTTACCACGGCAGATGTGAGGAAAACTCTACGTAGAGTCAACCCACGGAAGGCTGCTGGACCAGACAACATTCCTGGCAGAGTGCTCAGAGGATGTGCAGACCAGCTAGCAGATGTTCTTACCGACATCTTCAACATCTCTCTGAGCAGCGCCGTTGTTCCAACGTGCTTCAAGGCCACCACCATCATCCCCATGCCAAAGAAGTCTTCAGTGTCCTGCCTCAACGACTACCGTCCCGTCGCGACTTACACCCATCATCATGAAGTGCTTCGAGAGGCTCGTCATGAGGCAGATTAAGACCCAGCTGACCCCCTCACTAGACCCACTGCAGTTTGCGTATCGTTCAAACCGTTCAACGGACGATGCCATCACCACAACCCTCCATCTGGCCCTCACCCACCTAGACAATAAGGACTCATACGTTCGAATGCTGTTCATAGATTTCAGCTCAGCATTCAACACAATCATTCCCCAGCACCTGATTGGAAAGCTGAACCTGCTGGGTCTGGACACCTTCCTCTGCAACTGGATCCTGGACTTCCTGACTGGGAGACCTCAGTCAGTCCGGATCGGGAACAGCATCTCCACCACCACCACACTGAGCACTGGGGCCCCCAGGGCTGTGTGCTCAGTCCACTGCTGTTCACTCTGCTGACTCACGACTGTGCAGCAATGCACAGCTCGAATCACATCATCAAGTTCGCCGATGACACGACCGTGGTGGGTCTCATCAGCAAGAACAACAAGTCAGCATACAGAGAGGAGGTGCAGCGGCTGACGAACTGGTGTAGAGCCAACAACCTGTCCCTGAATGTCGACAAAACAAAAGAGATGGTTGTTGACTTTAGGAGAGCACAAGGTGAACACACTCCGCTGAATATCGACGGCTCCTCTGTGGAGATCGTCAAAAGCACCAAATTCCTTGGTGTTCACTTGGCGGAGAACCTCACCTGGTCCCTCAACACCAGCTCTATCACCAAGAAAGCCCAGCAGCATCTCTACTTTCTTCGAAGGCTGAGGAAAGCACATCTCCCAACCCCCATCCTCACTACATTCTATAGAGGGACTATTGAGAGCATCCTGAACAGCTGCATCACTGCCTGGTTTGGGACTTGCACCGTTTCGGACCGCAAAGCCCTGCAGAGGATAGTGAGGACAGCTGAGAAGATCATTGGGGTCTCTCTTCCCTCCATCAAAGACATTTACAAAAAACACTGTATCCGCAAAGCAACCAGCATTGTGGACAACCCCACACACCCCTCACACAAACTCTTTACCCTCCTCCCATCTGGCAAGAGGTACCGAAGCATTCGGGCCCTCATGGCCAGACTGTGTAACAGCTTCTTCCCCCAAGCCATCAGACTCCTCAATACTCAGAGACTGGTTTGACACACACGTGTCCTGAGTTGCACTTTAATTACTGTCACTTTATAACTGTCTGCTATCTCAATAACTGCTATGTGCATAGAACATTATCTCATAGTATGTTATGTTTACATTTTTAGAAACCGTCATCTTTTTGCACTACTGAGTACTGGTCGGCGCTGCACTGTCTATTGTCCTGTTCATTGTCAGTAATTTGTTGTACTGTCCTGTACTTTTGTGACGTTTGCACGTGCACTTTATATAGGTATATATAGGTAGTTTATATAGGTATTTTATTTCGTTGTGTAGTCTCATGTGGTCCTATGTTGGTCCTTTGTTGTTTTTATGTAGCACCATGGTCCTGGAGGAACGTTGTCTCGTTTTGCTGTGTACTGTACTAACTGTATATGGTTGAAACGACAATAAAAACCACTTGACTTGACTTGACTTTTTTTTTAGCAATTTTATATTTATGTTATTTACTATATTAAATTGTGTGATTTATTGGTATTGTATCAGCTTATCGGCTGCCCTGCTCTCTGGATATCTGCATCGGCCATTAAAAAAACCCTAACGGTCTACCACTAATCTCTATTACCCAATTACTGTCTTTTGGGGCAATTTGAGTCAGCACAGTTCAAGGTAAAACATGTAATTTTAAAATAAGTTATTTATATCTGGTGAGTGAGGGTTGGCACATTGGTAAATGTCAGAAGCTGCTCATAAGGTTTAGAACAGTTATTGAAGAAGGAAGTGCTGGATTTATACCCCTGAATTATTCCACCAAATAACCTCCTAAAACCTGGCAGCTCTTACCAAGCTGCAGTTACATCTGTTTAACCAACGGGTGTTTGCATGTGGAACCTCAAGGGGACTTTGCATATGGAAATGATGTGGGTCTTTAGCAGTAGGATTGAATAAGGTTTGCCAGGGACTCAATCATCTGGACTACTGTTAAACTGTGATGTTTTGCTCTGGGGCTGCACTGTGACACATGACTGCCTGATCGCCTCTTTGCATATGCGAACGAGTGCAATTGTGCGGATATATCATCCTGCAATAAACCAGAAAATTACCTCAGTGTGTAAAAACGCAACATGTTCCATTCAGTACATCTGGTTCACTTTAGCTCTAGCATCCCAAGAAGCTTTCACCTCCAGAAGCGTACACACACACACACACACACACACACACACACACACACACACACACACACACACACACACACACACACACACAGCATATTAGATTTGTGTGTGCAGGGGTGTGTTGCAATGGATAAATTTAATAGGCTCCACTCATCGTATTTTTCATGAGGTTTTAGGGCTAATGTTTTATTTATCAATATGTGTTATAGTTCAAAGACCCATACATATTCACAGAAAGAGCTGAAGAAATAGCAAATTCCAACTCCACTATGTTGGAACTCATCACCGTGCCTCCCTTTCGTACACTCAAGTGCTCCGCCATGCAGGGTTATTGTCTGTGATCCAAACTTGCAATAAAACAGGAACGTATGATGAATTCACTTGAACTGTTTTCTACATAATATGACTCTTTGCAGCTGGAACTTTTTGCTTCTCTAAAGCATTTTTAGCTCTGAAATGCAAAATGCAGAGTGACCGGCATTGATATGAATATCTTATGGCACTTTAGATATGTGTTACGAGATAGTACTATAGTGTCAAATGCACCCCATATTTACAAGAGAAAGGAAGTATGCATTTTTTTTCCAAGTTACTGAGATTAAGCGAGTCGTTTTCGGCTGGTCTTGTGATTCTAACATGGCAGCCCCCATGTGTGGACACTCTCCATGTAGAATAAAACAGGTTTTATAAGGATACTGATATGACTGGAGTCTTCATCTCATGTAAGTGCTCATGATTTTATACATATATTGCAAAATTACAATTCATGTCTTCAGGCGTTAAACCTTTTAAATGTGGGAAAAATTAATTAGTGCATCTTTAGCTTTACTTAAACTGTAGTAAACATAAAAAAAAGGCTTAATCCATTTTTGGTGTGACCATCCTATGCCTTCAAATCAGCACCAATTCAAATACAGTAGGTACACTTGTGCAGTTTTTCAAGGTGGTTGGCAAGTATGTTGGACAACTTGCCACTCAATTGCTTCTGTTTATTCATGTAATCTCAGACTGACTCTATTGGGTCTTTTCACAACTCAACTCAACTCGACTCTGCTCGCTTTTTTGGGGTTTTCCACTGTGGATAGTACCTGGTACCTGCTACTTTTCTTAGTACCACCTCGGTCGAGGTTCCAAGCGAGCCGAGCCAATACTAAATGTGATGTCAAAATCCTGCTGATCACTGATTTGTCAGAGAGAATCGTCACTACCAGCGTCACTGGATTTGGGAGGGAGAGTGCCCTGGACTCAGCCACGATGGAGGATGGTATGTTTTGTTACGTTAACTCTATACTCTGCTTGAAAGCTTCACTTTATTTAGTTGACCAGCTACTGGAAGTTTGCTTTTAAAACAACTAGGCCAATTTAACTGTTACACTTGTGTAAAATCACCATGCAACAACAGCTTTATGCAGCACAATGAGCTAGTAGCTAACAGTTAACAGTCGTGTTATTTTTTGGTCAGTTTGTGGCTTGTTTAAGATGATGTTGTTGCAGTAGAAGCGGCACAACTATGACGACCAGCCTATAATTTCACCCACGTTGAGATGGCACTAAACTGCAGTGGAAATGCAAGCTCAGAAAAGTAAAGTGAGTACACTGTGTTCATGTCACATTAAACATATCTCAAAGTCTAAGTGGCAATTTGATTAATTGAAAGAACTAGTGTAGTGACACATTATAAAGGTTCCACGCTTCTAAGTGTTTATGCTGGTTTATGCTGTATTAAAGATAAATGGTCAAATTTGTTCATGATTAAGAACAAATAACGTGTTTACATATCACCCTAGTCACAACGGAGTTCACTTGAGTTTGGCATTAGCATGTTGCTATACTGGTGACACATAACACACAAACATTAATTACACTATTTGTATTGATTCTTTTCAGTATTAAATCATTTACAGTAATATGCAGAAGTTTTAGGCAGTTGTGAAAAATGTTGTATTGTGAGGAGGTTTTCAAAAATAATGCCATGAATAATTTGTATTTATCAATTAAATGTACACACAGTCACGTTTGTCTTTGAGTCATCTTGGACTTACACTGACACCTAGAGGCTTGGATGCAGCATCATTTAAAATCAATAGTTTTCAGTTTCAGATGTCATTGTAGAAATGTAGTATTCACAGTTAGCCATGATTACTTTAATCAATGAGTGAAAGTGTCCAATAACAGGAAGGTTACTGAGATTAAGAGTCGTTTTCGGCTGGTCATGAGATTCTAACATGGCAGCCCCCATGTGTGGACCCTCTCCATGTAGAATAAAACAGATTTTATAATGTTACTGATACATGATGTCCTACATATATTGCAAAATTACAATTCATGTCTTTAGGAGTTAACTTTTTAATGAAGATAAAATTACTGAGTGCACTTTTAAAGACAAATTGACACCCCAATTGTAAATTGAAAGTGTATCCTAATAATTGTTTTGTTTGTTTTGCACATTTCAATTACAATAAAACTCTCTAAAAAATAGTTTAACAAATACAGTAAAAACCAATGAATGTCTTAATAACTTACCGAAGGGAGGGAGTCAGTTTTTCTTTAAGATTTTAGTAAATCATTAACAATGTAGTAAAGCAAATACTAACTAGCCATACTGTCTTAATGTAATAATTGCTAAATAAACCATTAACTTAAAAGGGGGTCCAGTTTTCTATAAAAGGAGATTTTAGTAACTTATTTGTTTAAGCTTTGTAAAGACAATTAAATTAGGCAATTTACTAAAACTAATTAGCCTTAGTTACAGGCATAATATTTTTTAATAAACTTGAGATATTATAGATATTATGGACATCATAATGTGTATTTTGTGTCTTGTTAATGTTAACAAAATAAATAAAATAAAAAAACCTTTGTAAACAAACATTTTCATCAGTAATTTCGTTGATGAGCTAAACACCGATCACATGACCAGCTAATGTTGGCACCTGCTTAATTTGGATAGCTTTTACGTTGTGACAGATGAATTTGTGCAAAGATACTGAGTCTGATTGGATGTATGACCACCATCATCAACAGCTCACAACAGCTCAAATATACACTCACTGAGCACTTTTTTTAGGAACACCTGTACATCACAACGAGGCAATCATGTGGCAGCAGTGCAGTGCATAACATCATGCAAATACGGGTCAGGAGCTTCAGATAATGTTCACATTAACCATCAGAATGAGGAAAATGTGATCTCAGAGATTTCGACCACAGCATGATTATTAGTGCCAGATGGGCTGGTTTGAGTATTTCTGTAACTGCTGACCTCCTGGGATTTTCATGCACAACAGTCTCTAGAGTTTACTCAGAATGGTGCCAAAAACAATTAACCACAATTGTAGTGAGCAGAATAGCATCTCAGAATGCACATTGAACCTTGAGGCAGATGAGCTACAACAACAAAAGACCATGTCGGGCACTTTATTATAACTATAGCATTCCTAATAAAGTGCTCAGTGAGTGTACGAGAAACGTATTCTCCTTCCATTTAAAATCGGAAAAGTCTATTTATTTTGCTATACTAACTATGCACAATTAAACGGTTAATTACATTTTATTATTTGCATTTAGATTTGTTTTTTCCCAGCTGTCCATGACCCTATCAGAACAGACCGGCAAGCCATTTTTGAATTGCGACCCACCAGTTGAGATTCGAAGCACTGCTTTAGTAAGAGGTTTAGTATGTTTGAGAGCAATTGGGATGAATAGAGAGAGCAAGGGAGAGAGAAAGAGAGAGAGGAACAGAAGAGAGAAAAACAGGAAAGGAATGCATATGGTGTTTATAGTCACACTCAGTTAAGACTGTCAAAGCCAAAATGTATATCCAAATCCAGGCAGCAGAAAGTAAAAAGAGATGCCAAACCCTTACTGAATGCCACGACTGTGTGTGCTCCATGTCAGTCTAGAAGCAGCCCCTCCAAACACATGCACAGCATTGAGGTTCACCTTGGTACCTTGAAAGGAGTCCCATAGGCAGGCCAGCCCCCCTCTAATAAACCTGCTCTCTGTGTACTGAACAAAGAATTCTTTGTTCCACTGGTAATACTAAGGAATAAAATGGCAGTAATACTGTTGCATGCTGTAAATCACACCAAGCAGATGGGAAGCAGTTTTTGTTGCCGTTTATTACCTCTTGGGCTTATGGGGTATCAGTCCCTCAGGCTCTTACGATTTTTGAGAATGGCTGGAAAACCAAGGCATGTGCTGTATGGTCGGTAGCGGGGCCTGATTCTGGGATTACATCAAGTTTATATTTCAACTCACTGCTCAATATGGACCACAAATACATCTAAACCTGCCTCTCTGTAATACTCCAAAACTTTATAGCAGCGAAGTTTTCCTTTGATGAAACAGCCATTTTTACAGCACGAATTAATTACAAACCTTACTGTATGCAGCAAAGGTTTGTTCGATTTTGCCTGAACACAGCAGACGTTTATTAACAAACTGGACCTATGAATTGGACATTTTGGCCAAGAACATCCCATTTGTCAAGTTTTTACCGACCTTCAAAGCAGCCAACCACAATTAACTTTTTCACATGATGTAAGGGTAAAAGAGGAATCAAAGATATTACAATAATAGATCGACATGCATTAAAGTAATAGCTCAATCAAATAATTGCACAGCAGGCGCCGTAAACAGTTGTTCTGACAACAATGAAGAAATTAGTTTAAATTGTGTGTAGACTGGTCAGAATGTCCTTCTTTCCAAAGTAATAAGAACAATTCTGATAACAATACAAAACATACAGCTGTTTCTACAGACAACCTCAAACAAAACAATATCTTTGAAGATTCAATGGCACAAACCTACTTTAGTTAATCCAGCTACTTGTTCTTCCTCAGCCTGGTACCATGTAAACATGAATTTGTTTCCCAGTGGACTGTTAAAAACCTGTGCACACTGACACATGGAAATTGCATCAGATTCAAGCTTGTGATTTTGAAAAGTTCTTACCATTTTTACAGTATGTGCTATATGCATCAGACAATCTGTGACCAGTCCATTAGCATCTATTTGAGGCTGAGACTATGAACAAATATTCTCAGTCAGTTTTTGTCATTGGAGAGAGTACTCTAACAGGGCCGTAACCACCATAGACAATGGCGAAGTTCGGAATAAAAAGTAGTCAAAGTAGTAAGGGTCGATCGATATTGTCTTTTCAGTGACAGATTCTTAAAAATACTGTAAACATTTGGCTCAACACCAATCTTTGGCAATGGCAATTTAGGAAAAACAAATTGTCTAAGGAGTTTATTCGAAGACATAGTTTTCGTTTTCAAAATGTTCTCCATCCACACTGTCCTTTTCAAGTGTTTTTCAAAAGTTACACTGAAATGTAGGAAAACACATAAATAACCTCACAGCGCATGCACAAAAATCCTGTTCCCTGTACGGTCTGAAACGCAACTGTCCTCATGTTCCGTTACTGGACAGCAATTCCGAATAAACTTCCTGTCACCTCTGAATGATTGCAATGTGAAGGTTGTACAAAGTATCATTTATCTTTAACAACACTATCATTGTGGATAGCAGACACAACAATGCCACTACAATGGGCCACCATCTTGATTGTTTTTGGCTGAATGGATTACATGACTGCCTCACATGACTCCTTCTCCACTACAATGCAAAGATGTTGTTTTCAAATGTATCCACTTGGGAGAGCATTTTTTGTAAAAGCTCAGTTTTCGCTGTCAAAAACGCCAACTCAGTGTGGGCGGAAGGCCAAAACATGGAGAAAAAGACGTGTTTTCAAATGAAAACATATTAGTGTGGATGTAGCCTTAGACGAATAATGGTGCAAGTTAGTATATGGACACTGCAGAGGTTATGTAAGGAATTTAATTTATCAGACAATTGCCTCTTTTGGACATGAATCTCATAATGCTACATCATTATTCTCATAATTTTGACTTTATTCTAAAATAAAATGTACTTAAATCTTACGTTACAACCTTATTCTTTAAACTTTATGACTTTATTCTAGTAAAAGTCCTTTTATGAGATTATTCTCAAAACATTACAACTTTATTTTCTAAATCTTTTTTTTTCGATTTGAATGTGGCACTAAAACTTTGTCGTAAAAATCTATGAAATTCTGCCTTATGAGAATACAACATTTTATTGATAGCTGAACACAAATTAGCCATAACAATTAATACTGGAACACACAAGGGATAGGGGAAATGTTCATCTTGTGATTGATGGGCGTTCCAATTTCTGCAGAGTTCTGTGGATGCAGATTTCGTGTGGGCCTGCACCATAACTACTATCCCATTCTGTCATGATTTTGATTCAATACTATCCAAGGTTTAGTTTGCAGGCCACCTGCAGGCAAACTCTTGGCATAGATCCTGGCAAACACAATAAACTTTTACCACATTGGTCACTTGACAACTAATCATAAGAAACTGACAATCAAATACCTAGAAGCATGTCTGTATTTCTGTGGGATTTTAAAAACAAAGCTGGGGCTAAAAATACAGACAGAAAGTGGGAGGTGAGGTACTCAGTGGGCAAATAGAGGCAGGAGAGCAAACTTAATTTTAGCTGTATGTGATGCTGTAATCCTATCTCCACAGCAACTCTTTGTGTGCTGTAGAATAAGACTGTGGGCTTTGGCACTCGCTGATTCCTAGCCTTGATAAAACTTCCACTTTTCCACCCCCATCAGATGATACGTCAAGACAAAGAGAAGGCAGAAAATAAAAAAGAACATGGAGACAGAGGAATTGGGGGAGTTTTAGATGAAAAATAGAAGCCGGGAGAGAGATTTGATGATGAGGAGAAAGATTGATGCTAGAAAAACAGTGAAAAAAGGGGACTGAAAGAAAGAAAAGAGGGGGTGAAAAAGTAAAATGTAGAGGGAGAGAGACAGAGAGAGAGAGAGAAAGAGAGAGAGGGGTGAACAGAAGTGCAAATAGAGTTGGGCGAGAGGATAGGGACATTCCAGGGCCAGCTGTGGCTTAAATTGGAATTCTGTCTGGATGTCTCTGCTGACAAAAACAGTTAAAACCAGCCTAAAATGCTTTGTTTGTAGGTCTTAGCTGGTCTCGCAGCCTAGTTAGGCTGGTCTGTTGCCTGTTTAAGAGGGGTTTGAGGCACTTGTTAGCTGGTCAGGGAAGACGCCTGGTCAGGGACTTGTTGGAAGTCCAGTTGGCCATCCTAAACCATCTTTGAACCAACTAGACCTAAATAAAAGAACAGTTAATAAAATTATTGAAACAAAATTAACCAGTTATTAACCTGTTACCAGCATTTAAAAATACAGTTTTCAATCCGGAACAACTGAAAGGGTCTTTGTACCAGTTTTCAGTTACATTCTACAAAACTGTTTGTTCATTTCCGGTTTTCGTTCCATGAACCATTTATAGTCCCTTTTTTTTTGTCACCAGGAATGTCAAATGAAATTGGACAATAAAATAAATAGTTTGGCAATTTTGGTATTTTAAGCAATCCCAAAGACCACAAGCACCTAAAATAGAACAAAGATTAAAAATGTTTGACTTCAATAATGAGGATATCTCAAGTGAGTTATTACCAAGAGAGACAGACTACAGGCAAAGTCAGTTAAACTTTGACTGTGGTACCGTTGCCTCGCACCAGCTCGCTGTCATCAGAAGTGAGACTCTGGGCCTGAGGAGGCAACAGAGGAAATGAGTAGCTATACTGTCTGTCTCCAGGGACATGTGCTGAAGTGTTTAATAAATAAATTACTGAACTGAGTGAGAGAGTGAGAGAGACTGAAAAAGATAGAGTCTGAAGGCTACACTCATTATAAACACAGAATCTGCCGCCAGTCATAACATAACTACTGTTCCACTGAGGAGTGATCGCTAACTACTAACTATGAATCTATCAGGGAAGCTCTGCTATGAGCACTGAACTGCTAATTTGTCCTCAGTTGCCTCTGGTAGCTAAACGTATCAATTACAGGTGGATTAAAGTGTCCCACTGGTAAACCTAGACTCAGACATAATACTGTTTTTGATTCAGGACTCAAAATCAAAGATTGAAATTATTCAATATTAAGGCAATGATTCACTGTATGAAACACATAATGATTGGCACAGACCATTGTAATTCTCATTTTAACTGAACCTTCAATGTAGTTCTTTAAATGTAATATTCTGAAAGCCTCTGTCACCATTGACTTTCATTGCATCTTCTTTCTATACAAAGAAATTCAATGGGAACATTCTAATCTTATGTGTTCCATGGAACAAAAACAAATAAGTGTTTAGTTCTACCTGAAGGTGAGTACATTATGACAGTATTTAGATTTTTGGGTGAACTATCCCTTTAATATATTTTGGCTTTTTTTATCTTGTGTAATTTGTTCAGCGGTTCTCAACAAGGGGCTCAACAAACATCCAAGGGGGCCTTAAGATGACTAAGAATTAAGATTTATGTATATAATCTAACATAAAATGGCAAAAACCTTAAAGGAAAAAAATGTAAATTAAAAAGTAAGACTACAACATCTAAACTAATAGTTTGTGACAGTTCCTGGTGGGCCTTCAAATATTGGGGTCATAAAGGTTGAGAACCACTAGTTTATCTCATGGTTTCAAGGATGTAATACAAGTTGTCCATGTTGGCATTTGCCCAATTTGGTTAGCTTTTATCAAGTGACAGATGAATTTCACCAAGAAAATGTTTCGTTGGATATACAGCCTTTGATGACAACAACAACACATACATGGAAAGTTTTTTTAATCTTAACTAAGCACAATTATATGGTTAATTGTGTCCGTGACCACTACTGCCTAATAGATAAAATGGTAACACTTTAGAATAATGGTCCGTAGTTAACAAGTAGCTATGCAGGAAGTAATAGGTAGTACTGCATTAACACCGAACTTAATACTATTAACTAATATGGAAGCAATATTAACTAAGCAGTAAGTAATAGGTAATTTAGTACAAAGGTAGTTCCTTGGTAGGTATTTGATTATTACTAAAGACATATATCCTCATTGAGAACTACTTGTGAACTAAGAAATAATAACCAATTCATTACTAATCACAAAAGTAACATGTCTAAAAGTGAACAATTGTGGGGGTATGGTCATCATGGTCATAACATTTCAGAAGCATGTGCCTCAATTGGGTTCTTTGTGGAAACCAGTTTATGAATATTATCTCCCCCCAAATACATTAGCTACAGGTTGAGATTGTGACTACTACTCTTGCCAAAGGATGGACGTATGTTCTCTGTTTATTTCAAACTTAAACATAGAATAATACTAATAATGATATATTTTTTTTAAATCTTAAATAATTAGGAAGTGATGTTGACACTCTCATGATTGGATTAGTTCACTATCATGAGCTCTATTGAGTGTCAGTTCAATATATCTCAGACTCCAAAGACCTACCTTTATGTTACAGTAGCTGCCTGAGGAGGACTTCTCTTTAGGATATGAATATAAACATTGATGTTCTCTTGTCAAAAACAATTTGCATCTTTAATGAAGAAATTGGCTGCATTTATGTTGCGATAAGCGTAAAACCACATCTTCCAGATTACAGTGTTTGTTATAGTGCCTCACAGAACCTGTACAGTATGAGTCAAATATAAAATTAAATAACTTGGGTAACACTTTAGAATAATGGTCCGTAGTTAACAAGTAGCTATGCAGGAAGTAATAGGTAGTACTGCATTATTCACAAGTAGTTCTCAATGAGGATATATTTCTTTAGTAATAATCAAATACCTACCAAGGAACTACCTTTGTACTAAATTACCTATTACTTACTGCTTAGTTAATATTGCTTCCATATTAGTTAATAGTATTAAGTTCGGTGTTAATGCAGTACTACCTATTACTTCCTGCATAGCTACTTGTTAACTACGGACCATTATTCTAAAGTGTTACCGATAAAATAATATTAGCTAATGTTATATAGCTAGCCTTCACTTGCTTGCAAAAACCCATTGCCATGAGAGTTCCACAATGTCATGTTTAAAAATGCACATTTAAACATTTTAATCTGATTTACTAATGTCATAATGAGAAGCATTTAACATCAAGCAACCTCAGCTTTCTCTATCAAGATTTTGAAAGGGATTTTTTTCTTCTGGAAACCTACTGTTGTACTCTATACCTGGTCCTCAAAATAGGAACAAGACAGGTAACTAATTTCAAGCTAGCTAACCCTCCAAAAGTATCAGAGCTAACCCTCCCTTTCAAAATGTTAACAAGTGTGGCTTTGTATTCATAGGGTGACACAGATAACACAGGATTATGTTTTGTCTGTGCAAGCTTCGAGCAGTGGCGCTCACAGTTTATCTCCGCTGGTGAGTGATGTGACCTGTCAACAGGCTAAAATCTTGGGAAAATACAGCTCAGACAAGGCTGGGGTTCAGCCAAGGCATCTTCTATTATAAACGCAAACCCTCAGTAATATAATGACCTCTATTCACCTCATGACTGACACAGAGCCTAACCCCCACACCTGCTTCACAGTAATATTGCAAACTGTTCCTACATTTTACTTGTATGAACCTGCATTGACGGTAAGAGAGAGATAGTGTTTTTTGGCTCTTTGTCCTCATGCAAGCCCTAGGTATACATCCTGTTTCCAAAGCGCTCAGCGGGGCCACACTGACCCCTGAGGGCCACACACGCATGTGGGGCTGGCAAGGACAGGCACACATCCTGGTCCTGAAACAACAGGTCAGGCAGGCTTGGAGGGAAGAGCACCCTGCCTGTGGCCTGAGCCATTGTGTCAGTGTTTATCCCCATGGATCTTTGCCTACCACAACATTCACACTCGTCATTGTTCCTACACATCACCTACGCCTTCTTAGTAAACACAAGCAGAGGGGCAGGCAGCATGTGCGTGTGTTTGTCGAGGGAGCTGATCAGGATTACTGTTATTACACACAAAATATCACTTCTTCACTATTCACTCATGTTGTATAAGAAATAGTAACCATCTGCCACTGTGTATACAGTCTTACTTAACATAGTACTCGTCCTGCTTTTATATATGCACAAGTATGCCCATTGTGTTGCCTTTCTTGCTAGGATACAGCACTTTTCATGTTTTGTATACTTATATGCGTCATTTCAACTATGATGAAAGACACACATTTTAAATAAGCAGTTCAATGTATTCTTAATAATAATGTTAATAATTCAGCCATTTACGCTTTAAAATAATGTGCTATTACAGGTGTTCATTTATAGTCTTTTAACAACGACACAGAATGAGGCTCATCCAATCATAATTCAGGGTTGAAATGATCCATTTTATTATAAACATTAGTGCATATTGAATTGACCTCAGTCTAACAGCAGATTAGAGATAAAGAATACAGAATGCAAAGAAAAAAACTGGTTGATGAATTAGCTACTGGAAGAAGTACACTGAAAACTGATAAAAATTTATAAGCAAGAAATCCCCCATTGAAAAACATTGATGTGAACTTAAAGAGAGCATTGTGTGCTTAAATGGTACAGCAGTGATTTGTGGCACAAAAAAATATAATATTACTTATTGCATGCAAGGCAGTTATAAAAAAGAAAAAAAATCTATATCTATATCTATATATATATATATATATATATATATATATATATATATATATATATATATATATATATATATAGATTAAAGATATATACCTCGTCATTTGCTTGTCACGCCGGCGGGGCTTGTGTGCATCTGTGATGTTAAGAGCTATGACGTCGGCAGTGTATTCTGCCAGAAGGGCCTCCCAAAGCGGACAGGTCTTGACTGAGGTGCCAGACTAAGGATACAGCACAACGTCGGAAGCAGGGTGTTGCACGTTGACGGCAGATGATCAATTTAGATTGACAACGGCAATAACGTTGATTCAGCGCAGCGTTTTCACGGGCGCTGCATTACTGCACAGAAGAAAGGCCCGGCAATCTACTTCAGAGCTTTTTACCAAGAAAAATTTGATAGAGAACACAACAAGCGAATTTAGATATAGTGCTGGAAGATGCGCCCCTAGGTTGGAAGGCACTCAAAAAGCTACTGGGGAAGAGCCGATGGTCAACTTTAGTATGGTCGATGCCTATGACGCATCAGGATCAAAGCCGCAAGGTAGTTCTGAAGCTGATGTTGCTCGACCGAAAGAGAAGATCAGAAGCTGCAGAGATGATATCAAATTTGGAACATGGAATGTCAGAACAATGAATCAAGGAAAACTCGATATTGTCAAAGCCGAAATGGAAAGCGAGAAGATGGACCTACTCGGTATAAGTGAACTAAAGTGGACTCAATCAGGATATTTTCGATCCAACGAACACTGGGTATACTATGATGGCAATGAAATACACCGAAAAAATGGTGTGGCATTTATTCTTAACAAAAGGCTAGCCAACACCGTGCTCAAATACAATGCGATCAGCGACCAAGTGATTTCGATACGCCTTCAAGGATCGCCAGTAAATATCACAGTCGTTCAAGTTTACGCACCAACAACCGATGCAGAAGAGGAAGATGTTGATCAGTTCTACAACCAAGTCCAAGACGAAGTCGACCGAACACCGAGTCAGGACATGCTCATCATCATGGGTGATTTCAAAGCAAAAGTGGGACACGGCAAACAAGGAAACACGGCAAACTGTTGGAAATTTTGGACTCGGAGATAGAAACAAAGACGGCGATCGCCAAGTTGAGTTTTGCACTACAAATCAACTTCTGATCACGAACACCTTTTATCAGCACCACAAAAGACGGCTTTACCATGGACATCACTGAATGGCATGTACAAGAACCAGATCAATTACATGTGCGTCTGTCAACGATGGAGGTCGTAGATAATGTCAACAAAAACGAAACCGGGTGCGGATTGCGGAACCGATCATGAACTTCTATCGTGCAAGATGAAAATCAAATTATGGAAAAAACTCAAGGAAAAGACTGAGCCGAAACTTGACTTTGCCAACATATCAGAAGCATTTTGGAAGAATCTTCACAATCGATTTGCTGTATTGAACACAGAAGGTAAAGAGCCAGAAGAGTTATGGACTGAAATAAAGACCACGATTGTAGCAGAAATGAAAACAACACTGCATGTGAAGAAAAAGACAACTCAACCATGGATATCGGAAGGAACGCTGAAAATTATTGAAGAAAGTAGACAAGCCAAAGCTACAGGCAACAAACTGGCAGCAGACGATATCAGCAAAATGCTGAAAAGAGCTATTAGAAAGGATAAGGAAGCATTTTACCAAACTATGTGCAAAGAAATTGAAGATGAACATACGAAAGGAAGATCTAGAGCAACCTACAAGAAGCTCAAGCAGATCCAAAGGAATTTTCAGCCAACGATGGGCATGCTGAAAGACAAAAACGGGAATATACTAAACGAGCCAGAACAAATCAAAAGCCAATGGAAATAATATATAGAAGATCTCTACAAGAATGATGTAGCAACTGAAGAAGAATCACCCCCTGTATACAAGCAAGAACCAGACATATTGAAGGAAGAAGTCATTGCTGCCATTAAGCTTTTGTCAAAAAACAAAGCTTGTCAGACAAGGCTGCATCCTGTCACCGTTCTTGTTCAAATTGTACGCTGAAACAATCTTAATAAAAGCCGGACTGGACGAGGTCAAATAAGGGATCAAAATTGGAGGCCGAAACTTGAACAATTTACGGTATGCGGACGACACTACCTTAATAGCGGGCACTGAAGAAGGAATGCAGAACCTACTGTGGACAGTTAAAAGAGAGAGCCAGTAAATGGGACTGTTGCTGAACTTCAAGAAGACCAAGGTGATGACCAATGAAAATTACGATCAACGAACCCTTGACATGGATGGAGACGAAATTGAGGTTATCAACGACTTCAGCCTACTTGGATCAATGATCAACAAGAAGGCAACGACGCTCGAAGAAGTGAAATGAAGAATAGCCATGGGAAAATCAACGATCAAATCATTGGACAGAATTTTCAAATCGAAGGACATTTCTTTGCCCACAAAGACATGACTCGTTCACAGTCTCATCTTCCCCATTGTAACATATGGCAGCGAGAGCTAGACAGTCAAGAAACAAGAATAGAAAAGAATCGACGCCTTCGACATGTGGTGCTGGAGACGAATCCTGTCGATACCATGGACAGCCAGATGGACAAACAAATCTATACTGGAGCAAATCAAACCGGACATGTCTCTCGAAGCAAGGATCATCAAACTACGACTTGCCTATTTTGGACACATCGTACAAACAGATCACTCACTGGAGAAGGACGTTATGATGGGACACATCGAAGGAACAAGAAGAAGAGGAAGACCAGCAACCCAATGGCTCAACACTATCAAGACAACAACGGAGAAGACCTTGGTCCAACTTATACAACTGGCACATGATCGATCTTCCTACAGATTGTTCATCCATCAAGTCGCCATGGCTCGGAATCGAGCATAGGGCCTTTAACTAACTAACTAAAGATATATTCACTTAAGTAAAAATCTGCTCATGTTCAAAAATATTTTGCTATTCTCCTTCAAACTGTTCATGTGCAGCTTGTATTTTGTGCAGCCATGTGGTCTGTTTGATAAATTAAAAAAACATAAAAAAAAAAAAAATTCAATTAAAAAAAGGGTAATTATTGTCATACTGATATTACATTACATGCATATATCAAACCATGAATCTACTAAATCTATGTAAATTGTTCATATAATTAATTTAAAATAGATTAAATTGGCCTATGTGTTATTATCAGGGTCTCTTCACACTGAATTTAAAAATGTTAATCTGGTCATTCTGAAATGCCAGAGCCAAAGCCTGAGATCAAAATGATTAGCTACAATTATCTTCCAGATCTTCCAGAACATCCTGACTCTCTTTCGCTCCCAGACATACTGTGAGGCATTTCGTCTGTGCGCTCTAAACAGCAAATAATTTATTAAATTGATTGAACATGGAAGTAGCATCGCTACTTTAAGTAAGTCAGTCTACAAACTCAGATTTTGATTATGCTAATATAAATGGCAGGCATTCCATCAGAGCTAATGCGAATTGTTAGCTATAGATCAGAGATTGCAGGCTCACAATGGAGCTGTCTAACAGGCTTACAGCAGACCCACTGGAGCAGATAACCACAGAATTCAAAGCCCCTTTGTGGCGGGCAGAGAGGGACAGGCCCGTTTCTGTCTAGCACTGCTATGTTCTTACCAATCAGCGGACAAAAGATGGGCTACATGTGTACGAGACTAACCACATCACACATAGCTCTGGCTTCCCTTTACACTAGACAGCAACTCTCTAGATGTTCACAATTTCAGATTTGAGCCCTTCTCACCCTGTTCTCCCTTCCTTTGATTAAACCACAAAAAAGTGATGCGGCAGGCACAGGGAGTGGACTCAGATATACAATACACAGTCAGGCTATAGCAATTGCAGCCTAGTCATTGAGTAACTTATCTGCAATGATATATGAAGAAATGCCATACAATTTAACAAAAAGTCACATTCATTTGCTTGTCAAAAGTACACTGGGATAAATGGATTTAAAGAGTCATCAAGCTGAAATCAACTTTGTACGATAAATGTTTCAGCCCTGAGAGAGAGAGAGAGAGAGAGAGAGAGAGAGAGAGAGAGAGAGAGAGAGAGAGAGAGAGAGAAAGAGATATAGAGAAAAAAAGGCAATCAGCAACAAGACTTCAGGATGTAACATGAACGAATAACCAATTATGACAAGGAGGAAGTGGTTGATATTGAGATCCTGCAATCGTTCCTCTTTGAAGAGGCATCACTGCTTTCCACAACAATAACAGAGTATAGACATCCACAAAAACCACATCCACAACCTTGTTATCATGCTCAACATCAACTGTCGTTGACAGCCTAGTTAATTCAGCAACTCACAGTCAACAATAGGATGTCCTGGCAGAATGGTTGAACAATGGCAGCATTTTTAAAACAGCTAGAGCACGTCTCCAAGGTCCAAGGGCGTCACTTTGTTTTAAAAAGTGGTGGGGACAGTGGTGGTGGGGGAGAGGGTCACGATGTGGTGCAACTCATAAATATTAATGTGCAGATTATATAAAATAATAGTTCAGTGTTTTGATCAATATTAATTCTTGATGACCAGTTCAAGCACTCTAATAAATATTTCAAAGATTGCATTTGTACGTTAGTGGATGTACAGTATAACATGAGTGTTTCTGTCTGGATTTTAACTGGAAAGGAACACGAGGTGCGGCGTGAGGTGTGGCGTGAATACGTCAGGATGCACAAAAGAACATCACAGCCTGCTGACACTCAACGCCACTGATTACAGCCGCAATGAGCACTCATTATAACATTCAAAATAACAAACTCCAGTTTCTGGATCGCCACATATTATAACACACATGAACAAAAATAAATAAAAAAATGGAAACTCTTGCTCAAGAACAGGAGATGTTTCTTCTGCATCAGACACATACCTGATGAAAGTTATTTAAAAAATTGGTGTAAATGACACCTACACCATTGGCAACAACCCATGACAGTGACTCAGGGTGAAGCTGGTGGTGTCCATTGCTTTATGGAAAATGCTGTGGAATAATCAGGGAATGCTTAAAGGATGGGGACCCTCCTTCAAACAGAGGAGCTGATGGAAGTAATTATAGATGTCTGGGTGTAATTCCAACTCCCCCCAGTCTTGGTTCTAAATATAGCATGATGAGGGGGTGAACGGGTAGAGCGGATGTGGGAGTTCCTGCGCTCTGATGTGGGGGATGGAACCACACGAGTATGGCTGCATGCCCACCCCCTGTGGAGATGATACACACATGCACTCCAGCTCAAATAGAGACCTGCTATGATCTTCACATATGTGGACACTCAACTTACCACCAAAAAACTGATTCTGTAAGAGTGAACACATGTAAAATGTAGACCAAATGAGATTTTAAAAGTTGTACTATCTAATACTATCTGTGTATTATGAATTGTGTGGAAGTAGTAACAAATAAAGTCCAGCAATATGATGGCATAGCCTACTTTTTAGCATTTTCTGACCAAGAACCACATAACACATCTGAAAAGCAAGTACAATGACCAATTACAGTTATTATTTTTTTATTTGATATAAAGGGGAAGATAAATCTTTAATTTGATAAGACATGAAACAAACCAAACCAACACCTCTGTATTTAATCACATCAGTAGAAACTTTGATTAGGATAAAAATATGGTACAAAAAGACAAAGGTACAAGACTATGTACTTAACGTCTTTCATGAGACAATGAAATGCAATCCCAAAAAGCATTGCAAATTAATTGGCTGAAATAAAAATAATGGAAAAATACAAATAATTGATTTAAAACAGTTGATTATAAATACAGAATCTATTTGAATTTTGATGCAAAATCTTCATGTATATGCAAATATTATTTGTTTGAGAGTGTAGTGAGACCAACTCGACTGCATTATTTGCAGTTAATCATGGAAGTGGGCAGTCACTGCAGGGTTCATTTGGGAAGCTTTTTTGGCCATGATTCTCTAATTGGTGGATCTTTTCTCTTCAAGATCATGGGTAGTGTAGTTCTTAACCATTAATTCAGCTATTAAATAACTAATATACACTGATGAGCCAAAACATTATGACAATTATGAACTTGCCCAATAAGCTGTTGGTCCTCCACGTGTTGCCAAAACTGCTCAGACCCTGAGAATATACACTAAAAACCCTGAAGGTGTCCTGTGGTATCTGGCACCAAGACATTAGCAGCAGATCCTTCAAGTCCGGTAATTTGCAAGGTCGAGCCACCATGGATCAGACTTGTTGGTCCAGTAAATCCAACAGATGCTCAATCAGGTTGAGATCTGGAGAATTTGGAGGCCAGGGCAACACATTGAACTCTTCATAATTTCAATCAAACCATTCCCGAACAATGTGTGCAGTGTGGCAGGGCACATTATCCTACTGAAAAAGGCCATTGCCATCAGGGAATACCATTGCCATGAAGGGGTGTACCTGGTCTGCACTGATGTTAAGGTAGATGGCATGTGTAAAATTGACATCCAGATCCAGGGTTTCCCAGCAGAATATTGCCCAGAGCATCACACTTCCTCAAACAGCTTGTTGTCTTCCCACAGTGCACCCTGGTGCCATCACTTCCCCAGGTAAATGGCACACATGTCCATGGCAGTCCACGTGATGTATAAGGAAACGTGACTCATCTGATCAGGCAACCTTCTTTCACTGCTACAAAGTCCATTTCCGATGCTCGCATGCCCATTGTAGGCACATTTGATGGTGGACAGGGGTCATCATGGGCACTCTGACCTGTCTGCGGCTACAATGTTATGACACATTATAATGACAAATTCCTCCCGTAAACATCATTAAAATTTTCTGTGATTTGAGCCACTTTAGACTTTCTGTCAGTTCGGAGCAGATGGGATAGCTTTTGTTGCCTTCGCACAACAATGAACCTTGAGCGCCCAACACCTTGTCACCGGTTTGTGGTTTGTCCCTCCTCGGACCACTGTCAGTAGGTACTCACCACTGCTGACCGGGATCACCCCACAAGCCATGCCGTTTAAGAGATGTTCTGACCCAGTCGTCTGGCCATAACAATTTGGCCCATGTCAAATGCTAGGTATTCCCAAATTGTCAAAGAGCCTCATGTCTTATAGCCACTACCGTCTATGGCTAATGCTTTACTGATTAAATTATCTAATCAGTACTGACATTTTTAGATCTACAGGACAAAGTTTTCAAATGAATCATGTGTAATATTTATTAGAGCGCATTAATTGGTCATCAAGGATAAATATTCTATTTATCAAAACAGTAAAAAAAAATGGACATTATCTGCACATAACCTAATTAATATATTGAGTTTCACCACATCATGACGTGACACCCACACCATCAAAACTGTCACCACCACTTTTTAAAACAAAGTGAGGCTCAAACTCTCTACAGTCATGAATACATGTAATAGATTCTGTTTATACATTGTTTGTCATATATAAACTACTTAATCTAGCATATCAGTTTAAATTTATCCATCTATTCGTGGCTTTTCTCCTTCTTTACACTGCGTGTAAATAGATAGAGAGAGCGCAAGCGTATATTCAGCTTGATCTGTTCGCCACTGTAGTTAGTTAGAGCTAATTTATGGAAACATACTCGCTCGGGCTTTCAAGAATCAGGAGAACTTCCAGACTTTAAATAAATAAGCAATTACTCATGTAGGAAGTTTGTAAGGCATTACAGGCAGATTTTGATTTGAGATCTGGGGCTGGCCGTGCGGCCAATGGGCTAATCCGTTGCTGTCTGGGGAAGCCCAACTCGCAACACAGCAACTGCCAGCGGCTAATCTCCTGGCTTATGAGGACCTGAAGAAGTCCATCCTGCAGCGTGTTGGCCATAGTCCAGAGTAGAATTGCCAGCTCTTCCATAGCATGAAGTTGGAAAGGACCAATCTGAGATGGCTACTGGCAGGGGATCACGATGTCGAGGGAGTGATCGATCAGGTGGTACTGGAGCAGCTCGTCCATTGGTTACCACGAGGAAAGGCGGAATAAGTCCAGTGCCACCACCCAGCATAGCTGGAGGAGACTGTCCAATTGTTGGAGGGCCACAAGGCGGTGTACACGAGGGCGGAAGAGCCCTCCCACTCTCTCTCCCCTCCCCCTATGTTTTCCCCATTCTCTTCCCCCTCCCCACTTTTCTCTCACTCTACTATGTTCCTGCTCCACAGAGGTGAGGAGTGCTGCCACCAAAGTGCCAGTCTGCTGGAGTTGCGGAGATCCGGTACACTTCCGGAATCAATACCCTGTGATGGAGCTGAGTAAAATGGTCTGGATCCCTGACACTTCACGGGCAGGCCCCGATCGGGCCAAAGCAGTAAGAGTCAAGGTGGTACTCACCAGGCATTGGTGGACACAGGTTGTAATCAAACCACTGTCCACCAACGCTTGGTTAAACATGAGGCTTTGGGCACAACCAGAAGGGTGAGGATGAAGTGAGTGCATGGGGATATTCACATCAGAGGTTGCCAACCTAGAACAAGAATTCGCAGATGTTTTCTCCCCTCTACCGGGTTGCATGAACCTCATCCAGCACCACATCCAGGCCGAACCAGGGGTGGTGGTACGAAGGTGTACCTACCGATTGCCCAAACATAATTATTTTTTGAAGAATTGGATGCAATACTCAAAATGGGAGTAATAGAGGAATCCCACAGCGAATGGTCCAGCCCGGTTATTCTGGTTCCTAAGAGCGACGAGATGGTAAGGTTCTGTGTGGTTTATAGAAAAGTCAACACGGTGTCTAAATTTGATGCCAATGCCTCGTATTGATGAGTTGCTCTGTCGATTAGGCACTGCTCGATTTTACGCAACACTGGATTTGACAAAGGGTTATTAGCAGATCCCCTTGACACCAATTTCACATGAAAAACTGCCTTCTCCACACTGTTCGGAGTACACCAATTTGTGACACTTCCGTTCGGTTTGCTTGGGGCTCCGGCCACGTTTCAGTGCCTCATGGACCGAATTCTCAGACCATTCCGTTCTATATTATAGATCAGTGTATAAAACACAGTTTTAAAAATTAAGACACAGACTAATGACTTCAGCTGAAGCACATACCATTGAGTGACCAGAACACATATAGGTCTGTCTTGAAAAGTTTATCAGAGAAAATGGAGAAAATGAAAGGATCCTTTTGATTTCCAGAATCATGGTGTTGCACTCTATAGACAATTGCTGGGTTTCTGTCCATCTATTTGTAAGCACATTTTTCAATTGTGTTTAGGAAAGTCTGACCTTGACACAAAATTCTTTGGACATAGACCTTGACATTTGTAAGTGTTTAACCCACACCTGGTCATTAAAGAGGGTCCTCACAATCAGCCAGAATAGTTTGAGCAGAGGCACTCCCAGGTATACACATATGGCGGCATACGTGTACAGCATTTCATTATATCAGATATAATACTTGGCAATACTGGGGTGTCTCCTGGCAGCATTTAATAAAACTATGTGCAATTGCTTCTCCTGAAGCAAGGAGGTCATTCAGCTGCTCCATCCTGACAAGGCTTTTTTTTTTGCTTATTTTTAATTGGCAAAATTTACGACCACTTGACATTATACAAAGTATATAAATTACAAAAAGTATTCCACCATAACATGGAAACGTGCAATGATTAGCATGTTCTTTAGTAACATTTTTAGAAATGTGATTATAAAAATGCTAAACATTTGGAGGGCAACCCAGCTAATGTTAAAAATCTCTCAAATAATGTTGCAGCAGTCTCTGCAAATGTCTGTGGGCAATCAGTCTTGAGATTAGCTGAACAATAGTAACTACAGAATGATAGATTGAAACCTTTGTGCTTAGTTTCAATACCTGAAAATAAATATACTCTGTCTGTAATTTGGGCACTTATTAAAGAACACAAGAAGCATTTGATAAAAAAAATAACCATAGTGCAGTGGTAGGCAGCCAGCTCAAACCAGAGTCGGGTCAGGTAATCAGTGTATTTGACACACAGATGCAGTCATGTCCCTGAGGTTAACCAGACAAGACTGAAAACCCATCATATGACAGAAAGTTATAACGAAACATTGTGGAGTGCAAAAACACAAACAAAGGTTTGAACACAAGGAAGATAATCTAATTTGGGTGTCCTGTGATGTGCGTTTCAATCCCTTCCTCAGTCCTGGGGCCCTTGGGGGCCCTTTCCATTCGTTTTTTATCACAAGTTCAGTGGCCTAAACAGCTTTTCTTGCCTCAGGATAAGTTTGTGTCCCTTGTTTGCACCTATTCAGCAGTCATGGCTTCATCACATGCTTCATCACAATATTTTCAACACTAAAACAGCAGGGACTGTTTAACTTGTAGCAACATTTTCTTTTTTTTTCTCTTTTTTTCCTTTTCATTTTAGTGAAGAGTGTGGGTGGTGTAGCCAAGTGTTTAAAAATCTGGTTGCTTGACTACAACCATCAGCTAAATGAACAATTAGTAAAGCAGAATATGGTTATATATATACTTATATATATACTTACTATATAATATACTTATATAGCACTTTTTTTAACCTTAGAGGTTACCAAAGTGCTTTACACTGTGTCCCAATCACCCATCCACACTCACATTCACACACCAATGGCGACAGAGCTGCCATGCAAGGCACTAGCCTGCCATTGGAAGCAACTTGGGGTTCAGTGTTTTGCTCAAGGACACTTCGGCATGTGGAGTCGTGCGGGCTGGGAATCGAACCACCAACCCTGCGATTGGTAGCCAATCCGCTCTACCACCTGAGCCACAGCCGCCCAGAATAGATACATTAGGACAACAACACACTGATGACTGCACTCGAGAGAGTAAGTCCATTGACAAATGATGTTGCCAAAGCACCTTGGAGTAGAAAATTCATACTGACATAGCTGACCATATACTGGTCACTGAACTCTGAATTCTTGGAGAAATCAGAACAGTGCTTCTGGTAGAAGAGAGTTCCTTTAAGACTTTTGAGAAAAACAGCAGGCAGGCCTGTAATTTCCTTAATAATACAATTCTACCCAAAGTCTGTAAATGCAAAGGGTTTTATGGTGAGGAAAAACATCCTTAATAAATTTTCAGTGAATGAAAAGCTGTAACATCTGGAGCTTTCTTTCAATGATTTATGGTTAAAACTATTAAACTAATGACATCTAAAGGCTTTCAAATGGAAGTCTACAAAAGCATTTCAAACTTTATAAACTGGACGAAATGTGGTATGTAAACAAAAACATTTTGCTATAAAAGTTGTAGTAAAAGGTCAACTTCATCAAAGCAAATGTTATGGAGTGCTAGAAAATGAATCAGACAAGCTGTATGGGTGTATGTGACTTGCATTTGACATACAATCAGGGTTTGTGCTTGACCGTAGAGCAACTAATTTAGTGGGTCCATCTGTGGTGTTGAGGGCCGACCAACAGTTCCAGATTGTGAGGAGCCCTGTCACTGACCCCTCTTGGCCCAGTGTAGGCCTCCATGAACCTGTTTGGATTGGCTTAGCCAGATCCAAAGCAACAGCAGTTAATCTACACAAGATCGTCTTTTTAATTATCAGAGAATTCTGAAGGAATTGCACAATGAGATCCAAATGCAGAGCACGGGCAGGAGAGGGTACAAGGGAGAAAGGAGATACAGCTCTGTGGCTGAGGCCGACCCCTGGCTGGCCCCGCACATGTTCGCCTCCAGTTGATTGGCTCCAGGTTGAGTTGGTTACTTTGAGCTGAGGCCGAGACCCAGAATAACATTGACTAATGGAATCACACGGCCCCTAACTACATTATCCAAAGCCCCCTCCACTATAGAGCCAATCTCTGCATGATGCAGTGAGCTGATCTGGAGTGTAGAGACCTTTGACATCACATTGATTTGGCCACAATATCTTCATGTGAATGCAGTGGTATCCAAATTCAAAAGTCCGACCTTTGATGGACCGTTGGCCTGATGGCCGTTAAGATACAATAGGAGTAATTCTGTAGCTCTCTGCAGCAGACATACCACAGCACACTGTCAAATCCACATACAATTTAATGCCAGAGCTGCCTCATTCATCTTCATTGGATGTGTCGGAATCACAATTATGATGCATGGCATTCCATCTACGCTCCTAGTCCCAAGATGTAGGGGAAGTCTAGACAAATAGATAGAGTGAACTTACCATGAAAGGGGCTTCACTGCAACTTAGACAAATGCCACAAAAGCAAAGTACAACTTCCTCCTATTATGTGCATCTGATGGAGGACAACACGGTCTCAGTTCCTCAGTGGACCACCCCGAAAGTTGGATTGACCCTTGTTTCTGGCTGCACAGTGCTGGCAAAAGGCCAGAGCAAACTAGCCCTCCTCCCTCCACTGGACGCAATGCAGTTGTGTGACTGTACTACTGCTCAGCCAGGCGCCGAAAGTCCATCCGGCAGCCGTTAGCCCAGTGAGACGCAGACGCTGGAAGTTGGGTGGGAATAGCATAAAGGCTGAACACACTCCAGAGGACAAGCAGAGCAGACTACGGTCAGGAGAGCAATGGCCACATAACCAGCTGGCTGATCTTTCAGTGATGAGCTAATTCTGGACAGGAGCCAGACTCAGGCCTTGAATCCTGAGCCATACCTATGAGGTCAGCCCCAAAACACAGCCCCTTAAAGCCCTGCTGAGCCAAACGCTATCACAAAAGAGGTTAAGTTGATGAAAATCCCTGGTCATATTACAAAAATTATGAAAGTTGTGTTAGGCAAGTGACAAACACCGCTGGACGAAAAGTCCTGATATAGCGCAAACAATATTCTCAATGCCAATCACAGGGAGAGTTCATGGACCACTGCACATTGGATCGGGATGAGGCTGGTAAATTTGAGCATTTTTGGCTCTGCAGGAACCTGCCAAAGTTTCGAGTAAATGCCAAGCAAGGCCTGTAATTTTCAGGTTGAAACCAGACTCCAGAGCCACATTATGTGGTCTGATGGGACAGCAATTTAGGAATAGTAAATTAAAAGTACAGCATTAAAATAGACACTCGGAGACCACTATACTGTATAAGGTACACCTGCTCATTAATGCAAACATCCAGTTAGACAATAATGTGACAGCAACACATGCAGTATGCAGGTGTGATCAGGAGGATCAATCATTGTTCAACCTGAACATCAGAATAAGATAGAGGGTGCATTTACATGAACAATCGTACACTGATTATGCTCAATAAACCAACAACGTGTAAAGTCAAGTAAATGCCTTAAACGGCATTCCATTATCAGGGTGTAGTCTTGAATGGTTTAAGCAAAAAAATATAAACCAGGTAGAGTTTGGCCTATTACCCAATTTTGCGTTGCATGTAAACACCTTTATGTTTTTACCAGCTTATCCAATGTGTGCATGCCTGTTTCCGTTTTGACATCAAAAGCATAGAATAATCCAATAATTTCAAATGCCACTTAAATGTGGTTTTCTTGTTTTGTAGTTTATTTAAAAATGTGTATATGCTGATTTTTGCGTATTGGTATTATTAGCGTATTGGTGTGCTTGAAATGCACTCATTTAGTTTAGTGTACCCCAATGGCCTGAACAGGCCGCATCTGGCCCTCGAACCTAATTTTTGTGTCCCGCTTGATGTTGTGATAAAATAAAATATATTAAATGTGTATGCATTTTGAGGGGTCTGTTATCAAAAGCATATATGAAATGCTGTATAGTTACTGAGTAAAAGAAACAGCAAACCGATGTAAAGAATGAATTAAACAACAAAGACATGAATATAAATTTGATTATTGACAACTTTATTTGACACGAGTGTGTCATCAGACTGCATGAGAGTTGAGAAACAGTTTGTGTGCGCTCATAGTTTCACTCAAACATGCGCTCACTTGTCTCACAGCGCAAGTCAATGGGTGTCGGGTGACGAACCCTTTTGAAGAGCTTAACAGAGGGATGCTCATCACAAAGAGTGGTAACAGGAAAAACCTTTATATCAGGAATACTCGCATACTTGAGTGAAATTTAAGATGACATTTATTTGATTAATATAAAACAGAAAAGTAATGTCTCTCTTTGGCATAGGCCCCATCTGGCAGTCAGAAGAAGTTGTGCTCAGAACGGTCATATCCTGCCGGAGATAGGAGGCAGGGGCGAGGAGCCTACCCCCATGCAGGACAGGACTCAACTGGTGGAGGTTGCCGTATTAGCACACTGAAACAGATATACTGTAGATTGTGAGCATATATAGATTGTGAGCAGAATTATAAAGCAATGGCTTACATGTGATTGGCTAGGAATTACCCAGCTAATGGTGCAATGATGTACAGTTTCTTGTCTTGCTACTATAACATTTATCCTTCAAAAACTGCATTGAGACGTAGTCTCCTAAATGCTTAATTATTAGTGATTTTCGTTACTTATGTTAACAAAACTCTAAAAGATGATAGAAATAGATGATAATGATTTCTATTAATGAAGCAGTTCTGGAGCTAATATTAAATGTATTTCTCTTGTTAAATAAATGTTTATTTATAAAAAAAAATGTTGGTGCATTTTTCTTCAGTATATAGCTTAATTCTTGAAAAATGTGGTTCTTTAAAACAAAATAAAACAATGTAAAAAAAAAAGGTATGCACATCCAAACCAATGAAATCAATGAAGAAAAATGGCAAGTGGCCACACTGATTTATTGCTCCAAAAATATTTTACTGGCTTACATTTGCAAAGTTTCGAACATTAGGTTATCGCCAGGCAAATAGAAGAAATAAAAAAAAAAACATATAAGCCTACTGTAGATTTGCTCATTGTATATATAACAGTTCAATTTATTTTTTTATTTTTTAAAGAAACCATATTTTTACAAGAATTAAGGTATATATTTATATATTCCCTGAAAAAGAGCTTGTATTTATTCTGTACATATAGTCTCCTCGATTTTTTTATTAAAATCGTATTTAATAAAAATATTAGAAAACAGTGTGGCCCTTGAGGCTAAAAGGATACTGCTTTGCAGCCCCTGATCTACGGAGTCATATCCTGTAAGTCCTAGGGTCATCCTGACCACAGAGTTGGCCTGCATCCTCCTGCCTTTTATAGCAATGCAACTAAAAAGAGAGAACACATTCTCTGTGTTGCTCAAAGGAGCCCTATAGCATTTCTGGGCATAAACTTCTTTGTTAGACTTCTTATATGGTTGGTTTTTCTCTTTCAAGTCAACTAATCTCATTCACTTCAATGTTTGTATCACTTCACTTGTCTGTGCTCATTAGCTGTAGCTGTGCATATGCTTTTCTCTCAGACAAGAAATGGTTGATCCTGATTTGGCTTTGTTTGGAACTATTTTCAAAATATCTAAAAAAAATTCACAAAATATCTGGCAATATCCTGTCATAAAGTTACTTGATATTAACAACAAAGGTTGTATAAAAGCAATATCACAATCTCAATTATGCTGTTGTACTGAATATTACCAAAGCTATGATTATCTGCAGCCTCAGATGTGCTGATATTCAGATGTGCTTAATAATAGTTAGCTACATAATACATCCATTTTAATGGCACAGATAGGTGAAGGTAACATGTTTCCCCTTTGAGTGTTGTGGTTCGTTACCTCCACAGAAGGTCAAACATTGTGTACAATAGGACCACGCAACACAAACAATCGCCTATGTGTTCTCGTATAAAGTATGTTTCATGCCTTTTCCAAGCAGAGAGTGATACGGAAATGAGAGGCTAATTGGGGGCAGTCTTCTTTATCACAAGCATGTTCACAGACTGATGGCTCAAAGAGAACACAGAGACACAGGAAGTCACAAAATTCATAGACCAGAACAGGACTAAGTAGCTAATCTAATTTAAAGTGATAAGATGGACCTTACGAGCTAAATGCAAACAAAAAACATGTCTATAAACTGACTAATGGCAGTCTTGTTATGACACACGGCATACTTACTCTGATATAAAATGTATCTCAGATCTGAAATGTGTGTTAACTTGAAAATACATTGGTGACAATAAACTGGTAACACTATATAATAATGTATTATTAATTAACATATATTAATGCAGTAGGTATCATACACTGAAAATAAACTATTCTTTTTTTACAGAATTTAATTTAGGAATATTCTATTTTTCAATGTTAGTTCATAATGTATTAACTCATTTTAACATACATGGAGTATTGGTTTTTATTGAAATTAAAATTAACCAAGATCATTAAGTGCTGTAAGAGTATTTTCATTGTTACTTTATCAAACAACCTCATTGTAAAGTGTTACTGATTAATTTTAAAAATTAAAATTTTTCCATGTAGTCTCTCAATTCACAAAAGGTAATAAAACTGCATGAATAATAATTATAATAATAAATATAGCTGCACCAGCATTAACGAAACGCCTCAGGAAAGGATTAAATCCATGCCTCTCTGTTTCACATTTCTGCACATTTTCCACTTTCCACTGCACCACACAGCCACAGAACTAACAGTCACCAAAAGAGACATACCAAGCTAAGAGTCAGCATGTTTTGTAAAAAACAATCTGCTTGACCCAAAGAATCCAAAGACACCAAGTGTATAATTTTAGGATACATGGTTCAAAATTTATGGACAAAAATAGAAATGTTAAAATTTCTTGACCTATAGGTGGTGCTGTCTCCAAACTTTGCACGTACCCTCAGATTACGGTGCTGATGAAGTATACCAACTTTCGTTTCGATAGGACAATGCATTGCCGAGATACAGCCACAAATCCATTTTCACACCTACCTCGTTCACAATGGCGTAACTTTTAAAACAAGGCAAAATTCTGTGTCATTTCTGTGTGGCTCAATCTGGATATTATTTTGAGCCATTGTTTGGGCAAATCAGACTAAGTTTGAACGACATAACATTTTTAAACTGTAAATATCATAATACAAGATGGCGGCCACTGCAATGGGCAGAGTTTTATAGGGGTCCATTGGAATCATCAGGAGTAGAGTGAACTGACAAAAAGGATGTATGTCTCTAGGAAAAACGTTTCAAAAGATAAGGGCAAAAGAAAAGCTAATTTTTAAACTGGTGGTGGCACTATAGAGTTTGTCCTAGAGGTCCCAAATTTGGTATTCATGACCACCCCTATCAGTGTGTCAAATTTCATAATTTTCCTATGAACGGTTCTATGGGCTGCCATAGACTCCCAGCTAGAATAATAATAATAATAATAATAATTAGATTACCTTTACATTAAATTAATTACCTTTGGTGCTTAGCCCCTAATAACAGAATTGGCAAAACGCTGTCTAAACTCGATGGAGTTTAAGTATCATTTCAAAATGAAGAACAATACTTCACAAAATTATTTTCATGTCAAATACAAATAAAGAGAAGAAAACAAAAGGTTATGTACACAATGCATCCATTGCTACCCTAAAAAAACAAACAAAGCTAAAACATTACAATTAAGCTAACGCATGACCTCATCACCTATTCTAGGTTTGAAATCATCAACCACATGACAGTAACCAAGTCTGACCTCTCTAGTTAATTAGCAACATAATCTATAGGTGTCCAGCACGCGCTATATAAAAACGGACTGCCCATTAACCTGTGGTCTATAAAAGCACATGACTTAGCAATTAGCCCACATTCCTGCTGTGATCCAGCAGCCTCCTTCCCCAAATTACTATAATTCCTAACAACAACGTGGCAATTTCTGAGGCAGGGAGAGCATGCCTCACAAACTGTTCATTAAGGCCTTTTGGAAAGATATAAGGATTGTGGTTTCCTGGAGAATGACCGCATCAACTGTCATAATCATAATTACAGCATCTCTGCTATTTCTACTGTAAGCGTATAATTACAATATATCTGCTATTTCAATCATATAATTACATTATTTGGCTATTTTCGCAGAGAGATACCCTTTCTTGAGCCTCTATATTTTTCAAAAATGAAATATCTGTGGAAGTCCATAGATGTTTATCTAGGAGAGGGCCACGTGTTTGGCATTTAAATCTCTGGTTTGACGAATGTTGAGCTCTAAGCAAAGGCTGCAAGCTCCGATAGATGATAGCATGATGATGAACGAGCAAGGATTTCATATATTTATTTTCCTTCAGCATGTGAGAGCAAAACATTTCCTTGGGTCCTCATTCCACTGCACACATGGTATGAGATCTTAGAACAAGACTCTTTTTAAAACAGAAATCCTTATCTCAAAACAAACATTGATTCATTAGTTTTTATAACAGAGGCATTATGAAGTCACAGTTCTCTCAGTTGTCGCAGCTAGTTTTTCGTGCTTTTGAAATGTATCTCTTTAATAAAGTGGTTCCTTTGTCTGTGTGAGATAAAATTGTTTTCCTTTTTTACTGGCCTTTTTGAAAGTTCATTAGTGGATACAGTTGCTATGTCTTTATCAAAACAATGATATAAGGCAATACTTGGATACTGTATTTTTCTAAAATGGGTAAACATATTTTTTATGTGAATACTGATGACACACACACAAAAAAATGTTTTTCCACCACCCAAAATCAGACCCAATGTGCAGAATTATGGGAGTGTCACCATGTGTCCACGGTGCACCTTCGATGTTCCTGCTTTGTCCACTGGGGTTCGGATATTTGTAAAACATGGAACGAATTTAGCAGACCAAAAAAAATAAAACTGTCACAGATGTTCACTGGAAATCCGTTAGAATTTCCCAGAGAATACATTCTCAACAAACTAGCTACATTAAAACGAAAAGTGTGTCATTTCTGTGCTATTAGCGTCACTTAATGGAAATATAAAGTGTATTGTTTTCAATAGGTTTATTCCTGAACACTCCCTCATCTTCCATTGGTCGGACCAAACAGACAGTCCCGCTCCAAACTGGGCAGTGTCACAGACGATGTTGGTAAGTAACTCAAAAATAGTAACCCACTACAAATTACTTCTCTAAAGTGGTAATATGATTACTTTACTGGTTACTTCATTTTAAGTAATAGGAATAGGAGAACACATTTTAACACTGAAAAAAATTACACACTTTAGCTTTAACTAGACCCATGGTCCATTTACTGTAGACCCTCCACAGCTTCTCTCCATTAAATCCTGGTCATTATCACTAAAGTCTTGCCAACCAGTCTTTGGCAGAGGCACTAATGAGCTCACGCTGTCATTTCTCTCCCACCAGGTGTTAAGAGCTCCAGGTCTTGATGGCACAGGTCCACCTGGGTATTATTAAACACCCCATAAATTTATAACAATTTTATAAAGGGCCCCACATATGCAGTTACCTAGGGCAGTGTCCAGCAGGGATGAATTTATGACTCACTGCCCAAGCCTTGCATTTAATGAGATACAGAAGAGACGGTTCTTATTAGAAACTGCAGAAATAAACAGAGCAAATTAAAAATTAATGCTCCATATGGAAATCATAATTTTGGTATACACAAGAATATCAGTATGCATGCAAGCTTCAACACGAAACTGGAACATTTAGTGAAGATTAAGTTCTATTTGTTCCCATCCACCTTGTCAACAACAGAGAAATGCCGTCCTTTATGTTTGCTAGTTGCTTACTAGTAGGGCTAGGCCATATAATGGTATGTGCAACAGATCTGCTGAACCATTCATATGGCATTATAACAAAGGCAACATATAAATAAAAATCGGACCTTGCTGAAACAGCTGAAAATAGCTTGATTGATTATAATGGGAGCAATTTAGTTTTCACATGTCACGATATTACTAACTGCATTAATAATGTTTAATTGCAAGCTTCATTAGTATAGAAGTAATATGCAGTCACAGGTGTGTTTAAATGTCATATTTTGCATTGACTTGACAAATGCCAGACTTATCAATTATTTGAATAAGAGCAAACTATTTTGCTCCCATCATGATGCATGTATAAATATATAAAAAGAAAATAAGCAAAAGAGACAAAGTACATTTTATTCTAAAAGTATTGCATTCACTATATTATCAAAAAAAAAAAGACATTCGAACAAGATTATTTTATTAGGACTGCTGATTCTGATTTAAGGCGTTAATTTAGTGCGATTAATCAAGACCTCTACGTAAATTCTGTAATGAAAGTATTCCAAAAAATAATTAATCGGCATGTCATGTAATACATTTATTCAACTTTTTAATTGATTGACAAACCTGTATTTAATATATAATTTTTTCGTTGAATTCCCAGCAAAATAATCATATTGTCATACTGTTACTGAGATTATTATTGTTACTCATACCGTGAAACTGTGTATCATTTTTGTCATTCCCCCTCCATTTCTACCAGTATGACAGTCGGGTGCTTTTAATGACATTATAATAGGTATACGTGAAATAATATGATTTAATTAGACGTCCTTTTCTTGTCCTGGACAAGATATCTTAAGAAGAAACTTCACAAGGCCTCCTTCTGGAATGACGGTTTAGAGGCACGCGCTGTGAACACTCCACCCAACAAGAGGACACAATGTTCTCTCCAAAAGGATGACTGAATGAAAATAGAAAATAATTAAAATCACAAGGTCTGCACAAACAGAGTACAAGAGGTATGTGTATTTTGCTACACATATTTCTTTATGCTTGTACTTGTCATGGCCTTTGTATGCTGTCACAGCTGAAATAGCCACAAAGTACTGAGACGAAAGCTGTTTTTCATCTGTACACGTAACTAACTCTTAGAGCTGCAGTTTAAAATGATACAGTAAAATATGCAATGCACTTATTCTTATGAAGAGAGCAATCTAGCAAATACACCCTGCTGTTTACATTTCCTTTCTCCTTTCCATTCACATGGAAAGCAAAACTTACAGTGGGAAGCAAAGGTCTGAGAGCACAAGTGAAAATGCTTCTATTTTTATTTTTTCTTAATTAATATTTAATTCTTATATAATAATTGTTTTACATGCTATATAAGCATGACATTTTGAGTGAAATGTTGAATTGAAAAGTAACATGAATTTCAGTGTTTCTAGGTATTTGGTATGTCCCTCTCTTGCTTTAATCTTTGATCCATTTTATCCCAGCATGATCTGAGAATGTTCCAAAGAGCATCTTGTGTGCTTCCATGACAGCAAGGCAATCTGAACTTTTGCACAAAGTTTACCTGGTCTTTGTCACTAATTTGCTTACATTGATTAGTCTGGTGCATTTTTGGGCTACCGCCCACAATTTTTCACACTCAAATTTAAAAGCTCACCATTCATACTTTGATTCATTACCAAAAATGTTCACATTTTTCAGAGAACCCCCCCACCCATATCACAATCACAATACATAGATCTGAAATGTAGGTGTCTCAATAACACATTTTAGCCCTGATTTTCAGTTCTAGCACCACCCTTGTTGTTTCATTGAATACATCGGCCTCTGAGTGGACTAGAAGCTCAATCTAGGTGTCATTAGAAAGCTGAGATCCTTCACTTTGTGATGATATGAAATTGTATCATGATAAAAATACATTTTATCATCAATAATCGAAAACATATTTTCTGATGATTTGTTTAGCATGCTTTTCCTTCTGGATAGTATATTTTTTTCTGGACATCTAAGATACAGTATAACATTGGATTATTCAGCCAAGCAAGCTCACAGACAAGTAAAAAAATACAACTAAGATAAAAGCAGATATAAAGTTGTTAGTTATTTATTTTATTATCAGAGCATTCAAGTCATTTTCAAGGTAAGAAATCATTAGATATATATATATATATTTTTATATATTTTTTTTTTACGAATATCAAGCAGTTTTCTCAAGGCTACACCATATGACCTAAACAATATGTGCCTTTTCATAAAAATGTCAAAATATCAGATTTAAATTTTATTTTGCGTCATACAATTTAGATGTCTTAAGGTGTCCCTTTGTGGTTTTAGTCAACATTAACAACAAAATCGCAACCTACATATTGGTTACACTACATGACTTTGATTTGGTGAACAAACATTTAGTCCAAATATTAATAGTTTAATAGTTTCTTTTTTTAAAAGAGATTTATTAAAAGATTATTTCGTACTACTCATTTTTCAAGAAATTAAGCTTTTAATTAGACTTAGATATTTTTTTCTTTTAACTGTCACCAGATGGTAACATTACGTAACATTTTTAACTTTCAGCCTAAAAAAAATAAAAATAAAAATGACTTCAAAGCATGTTCCTCAGTAAGTTTTGTGTGACTTGTGCTTTTTTGTATTTGTAAATAATTTAATTGATCTGGAAAATAAACTAAATAAATCAGAATCATATCATTGACCCAAATATTATTAATTATTTTTCTTTGTTTTAAATCTTTCAAAACCCTACAACTTTGTGTATAACCAATTAGATTTTTATTCCCAGATTTTTTGTGTTGTCAGAGTTTTGGACACCGCTGAATTTCAGTGGAGAGACCTCTCCTGAGAAAGTGTTTTAATCTACCGTGCATTTACATGCAACTTGAATCTAAGCTGGTAAAGTTCCCCTCTTGTAAAGACAGTGGGTTCATAGCTTGTACTTTATTAAAACACTATTAGCAGAGAGCCCATGATCTCGGAATGGTATAGATCACTATGGGCGGCACCTAATCCTATTACAAACAGCTCAGGGGAAAGTGGAAAATGCCCTTTTGCAATATCACAGCACCGCTGAGATGATGAGAACTCCCCTCTGCCTCTTTAAAAGACCTGCATTGTACGGAAAGCATTGCCATGGCTACTGCCGGCAAACTGTAAGCCTTTTAGAATTATTAGCATTCTTCCTGACTCTCGGCACTGTAGCAGAGCCCCTGGGTATTCCAGCAACCCACACAGATAAAAACACAGGTCTTAGAATTACTCACAGAACTTTCCATCTCTCCCACAAAATTAATTAAATTTGAATTATGAAAGGCTGGAGGGAAAGAGAAGGTGAAACCTCATACTAAAACAACACCCAGGGATTGTGTTAGGTGTATGGAGCCATACTGACTGGGGTGCTGGTTTTGCACAACAGTGACAGAAGAAACTTCAGATGAAAACTCAAAAGTGCTTAAAACCATAATTTAACCGTGATAAAGTGAGAAGCGATAAACGTTCTTCTATACTATAGGGACGTTCACACTGACAGCTAATGGCAGCATCAAAGTGACTAGAAATCATTCATTTTCAGTTAGAGATAAGCAGCAACAGGGGTGGCAGTAATTGTTGGCAATGCGACAGTTAAGCAGTGCTCAATTTTATGTAAATGAGCAGCGATGGGTTGACTGCCAATGGGAGTGCAGACAGTGAAGCTCACGTGATTCTATGCCTGATACAGTTGAATAAAATGGTCAAGTTCAAATGCCTCATATACCGACCTACAGCAAAACAACTCTGTGACCTCCAGCGATTTAATTTCTCTCAGTTAAACATTAGTATTTTTCACAACAAGCAACAATGACATTTTGTCACACACTGTGGAGCGGAGGGGGGCGTGGCCGGGCTAGAATGTCGCACGCCCGGTCTCCAATCGGCCTGATGGGGCGCGAGAGGGATAACGGCGGCCGGTGACGACGGTTCGAGAGAGAGAATTACGGGCATGTGTTTATGTTTTGTTTTAAGTTTTCATTAAATTATTATTATTTATATTGACAAGCCGGTTCTCGCCTCCTCCTTGCCCATCTTAACCCCCTTACACACACGGTCTTCTATTTTGTGCTGTAATAGAAACCGACTGAATTATTTTATATTTGTTTAAATCTACACTTTCGTAAAATATTTTTTTACGTTGCTCATTGTACATATCGTGCAGTTTCCTGGTTAAATGAACAACGATTTTTTTTTCACAAATCACAAGTACATTGGCAAATTATCAGTTCATAAACTCCCTGTTATTCACACAATGCTATTATATAAACATATTGTATAGTGCGTGACTTACAGTATACGATAGATTTTAACATTTGCATTACATGAACAACCTTTACAAGCTTGCACAAGAGTGATTAATTTGCTAGAGAGTTAAACGGATTAAATGTTGCACTTCTGATGCGAAGGACTGGGTTACAAGTGTCGACATATGAGCTGAAAGTGTCATAGAATCACCACAAAATGGAGTTGTTGCATATCTGCTTTTTATGGAACTATCAGTTAGGTTTAGGTTAAGTATGGTTTATTTGATAAAAAAATTCCATAATGCATTATCTTAAAATCGAACATGTTTAGGAGAACATTTGACTCTCTTTTAGCACCAAACTAAAAGAAGGTGCATTCAGTATTTTTTTTCTCACAACAAAAGTTTTACTCCTAAGGAAATACATTTTTATATATTTTGCAATATATGTATAAAATCATGAGCACTTACATGAGATGAAGACTCCAGTCATATCAGTATCCTTATAAAACCTGTTTTAATCTACATGGAGAGTGTCCACACATGGGGGCTGCCATGATAGAATCACATGACCAGCCGAAAACGACTCGCTTAATCTCAGTAACCATCCTGTTATTGGACACTTTCACTCATGGATTTAAGTAATAACGGCTGACTGTGAATACTACATTTCTACCAAATTTGAGTTTTTGTCCTAACCAGTCACTAGTAAAGCCAAATATCAATTTGAAGGATGAATATAAGTCAGAAAGCACATTTTCTTAAAAGCTAATCTTTTTGAAAAAATGTTGGGAGAAAGTGTATTCACATCCGATGACCTTAACATGTGTTTCATATGTATTACAAACAATTAAAATGTTGTCAATACCTTTCAAGATCCCTGTAAAAACAGTAGCAATACAGTATTTTATTAAACATACAGTATGTGTAGTCTATGATCACAATTAGACCTGGAATTAACATCTGAATGCAAGTGGGCAGGAAAATACAGGTGTTAACGGGGTTCAGAAGGTTTTGTAATTGGGTTGCTCAAACCACTTTCGGTAGTTTCTTCTGAGGTTTTTCACGTGTTTTTGAAAACATGTGACAACATAACATTTGTAGTGTAAATGACAATCAGTCATTATGCAAATGCAGAGCAGAGATTCTTATTTGCTACCAAAATTATTCTTATTACCGTATTTTCCATCATCTGAAAAGGTCCTGCGACTAATACTGCCCTACAAAGCAAAAAGGCAGTAACTACGCAGAGTGCAGAACTGAGAAAAATGACTTTAAAGTTATCCTGTCATCCAGCCTAAGTAGTTGTAGGTAGATTATTGGACATGTGGCTGTTTTGTTACTTTATATTAGCTTATTCTTTGTACATATCAATCCTCATATTTAATTTGATATTTTACCACTATTTTGCAGTTACTGTATTCTTGCTTTGTATTACTTACCAAAAACGTGGCACCATACCAAGGAAAAAGGCAGTAACTACAGATTCTCCAAAAACTATTTTGCCACAACATGGGCTCTGGGTGTGTTAGATACACTGTATTTGAAATAATTGGAACCATTTGTTTTCCTGAACATGGATATACCAAACCCAAACTAATTTGACCATTTTAGGTCAATATTTTCCACCCGGAAGCTGTTCTGATGCTGAAACGGCTGCTTAAAGTCTCACATTGCTAAGCTGTATCAAGGCCCAAATAGGGACAATTTATTTTGAATAGGACCACATGCTTTTCTAGTTATTGAATATTTTTCCACCGCTGGTTGGATTATAACTTTGTGACATGAACAACAAAATGATGACATGGCATCGGCGATGATGTGAAGTTACAGAGGATAAAGTTACAGCTAGGAGGAGGGAGAATCAGGGGCAGGTAAGCAAAGCTATTTAAAACATTGCCTGTCAATTAGCATAATGCTATCTGAATGGACCTCTGAGAGGAAGTCCCGCCCTGGTGGCTGACAGGTGTTTATATTGTGATAGCCTAGCCTCTAAATGTTTAATTTGTCACTGTTACTTACCATTCTCCGGGTATTTTCTTTTCAATGCCAGTTCGACCATCTTCTTTCCCCAGCTTTGTGCCATCTCAAAAAAAATTTGTGTGAAGTTAGAAGGGTGAAATCGCAAATGTTAAAACCGTCCCGTGAGGACGAAGTCAGCTGTGTGTGTTCACCATGGAAACAGTAACTTCACTGCGCAGCAACACGGTTATTTTTTGTTAGGTAAAACATAACAAGAATACAGTAATGGATGTTACTGTACTCATGCTTTGTTTCACTAGGGCTTTTTGCAGTTACTGTACAAACGACTACCATTTTTCTCCAAAACGACACACATTTGAGATAAGATGTTTTGTCACATAACAAAGGATGCTTTGAATGTCATGAAAATGATAATAACTCATTTTTGACCAAAAATGCAGTTACTGCCTTTTTGTTTTGTAGGGCAGAATAGTCTCATGTGATTTATTTAAATAATTTATATGTAATAGAATGCAACAGTCTGGTTCTTTAAGTAAAAATTCCATACATTTTTTCCATAGATTAACTATGGAATAGTTAAACGTATAAACGTTTAAAGACAGACCAAACATGTCTTTGTTGAAGCCATTAGTCTGTGTTATTTCAACTTCATTGTTTAAAAATCATTTTTAATAGTGGAATTCCTGTTGAACAACTTCATTACCCATAATCCTGAAGAGAGATCCACCAATCAGAGAACCGTGGCCAACAAAGCCCACAAAACGAGTCCAGCAGCGAGCACCCACTTTCACGAGTCACCGTGAATGACGCAATTGAGTCGGTCTCCCTGCACCCTCAAACTACATATACGGTAATATTTGTATTCTGAATATTTTGAAGTAAACTTAAATATATTGTTTCAATACTTAAAATCAACAACATAAAATCAATATTTTTATATATTTTCATCGTTCCATCGGGATTGTAATTTGTACTCTTTTGAAAGACGGTAAGTTCACAGTCTTATACCTCGTCTTTTCGTTTGATTTTCAAATACTTCATTTGTAAAGTTAATTCACATCAGAACTGGTTGGTTTGGTTCATTGGTTAGAACTCTATTATGAATCATTTTATGAAAAGTTGAATGGGAAATACGAAACCAACCGCTGTCGCGCTCTATTGATGTCAGCGGTCAAACATACGCATATCAAAACATATACTTTCATATGATTACAACATTAGTCATAGAGATGGAAGTAGCATTTTAAAGTAGCCTATTCATAGTATTTTGTTACTTTATGCAACCAGTTTAAATATTCAATACATCAACATTATTGTTCTAAAAAACTCTAGACCGCTGTCCAATGCAACTCCTCACATTTCAGTCACACTTGCAGTAAAAACATTCAGTCAGTGAACCGGATAATAAGTGCATAGCAAAGAGGTTTGCAAATATCTGAAATATTTCCACAGATAGAGTGTCACTAACGTTTATGAATGAATAGAATACAACAGGCATACGGTTTTACTCACAAACTAAAAGCGGTTTATTTTTTATAAAGAATAGAGTTATAAATGTTCTAAACAGATGTGGCTTATTTGTCTTGTTTTTTTACATGAAACGAACAGAATTTAAAAAAACTATTAAACACGATTACTGAAAGCAGGTGCTCACGATTAAAACAATGCCAAATGAATGTGTGATACTATTCTTAGGTCCTGAGGTTGTCTTCATGGAGCCTGTTTTGACATGTTGAGCGGCTGAAAGAAAGTGCAGCTTACACTGAGATGTGACTTATCCGTGTTTTTATCTTTTAACGACGCAATTGTGATCAAGTGCAACGTACATTAAGGTGATGCTTTATTTCCGGACAATATGGTACATACAAGATTAATGAATCTACATTCGATTTAATTAAATGCAAATTATTAGGAAACCATTAGTGATGCTTTACAATCTACACTACAAGTAAGCATTGTAAACAAATAACTAGATTACTCAACCATTATCAACAAGCTTCTTGCACTGTCCATACCTTGCTGATTTTAATGGGAGCGATGCATTTTTGCCTCACCACTCTACCTGCAGTGTCAAAACGCACTATATTTCATTTATGTGTCCTCATCACTAGTCCTTGTTCTCCAACCTCTCAATTTACAAATTAAGCACTGAGCACAAGCAAGTTTTATTTAAGAATTTAATGATGACAGGTCATGTAGTATTAGATGGACAACATTATCTGACAGTAATGAGGACATTTGGACACGGCTGGTGTCCAGAATGAGGACGTGGTGCAGAGAGGCCATCTGGTGACCTGGAGAGGCACCTAAGTTCTTGTGTTGGAACTCTGTGGTAAATTCTGAAACAAACAAATAGAACAGAACAAGCAGGAGAGATGAAAAATTCACTAAAACCAATTTCGAAGCCTATTCACAAAGTTATCCCGATAATTAGCTTTTTGGAAATTTGCCTGGAATCAACATTTCAGATCGACACCATTGGGAGCAACTTGGGGTTCAGTGTCTTGCCCAAGGACACTTCGGCATGTGGAGATGTGTGGGCCGGGAATTGAACCACCAACCCTGCGATTAGTGGACAACCCGCTCTACCACCTGAGCCACAGCCACAAATATAGCAAAACACTATTAAAAAAACATGATATTCCTAATGTTGATTTAAAGAGTGTGTTTTGGTTCAATTCAGGCATACAAACTTTTTTTGATAATTGCATAACATTTCATTACATTCTGTGTGATCAGGCTTTAAAAGGCATTTTGGATTTGATAGGGCACTTTAAAAAAGACTTCATATAGTTTAAAAAGGGAATATCAATCAGATAGAGAGGGAAATTATCAGATTTTCTGATGAAATGTCATGGTATCTGGGTCTGATTAGATGAGATTAACATGCACTAATGCATGCAAACATCTTATTCGCCCACAACTGGATGAGTAATGACAGAAGCAGCATCTGGATCTCAGATGCTGAACGACCCACCCTATATTCTTTCCCACAAAACCACTTCTCCTTATGTGTTACCTTGACAATCAGTGTCGGCCTTGGCACTCCCATCCAATCACAGAGCTGATTCCTGTGTGTCCGCACTGTGGCAATGTCACTTTCCCTGAGAGAGGAAACGTAAAAACATACATAAATGCTCATAATCATGCTGTCTATATGGTGTTTTTATTTGAATTACATTTAAACAGTAGGCTACATGCACTTCATGTTTCCTTCTACATTAAGGATTTTGTCTCTTGTCCACATTAATACGTTTTTGTTTGGAAACACTTATTTTTCTCTACGTTTCCGCCTTCCCTCAACAGTGATATGGCATTTTTGACAGTGAAAACTGAGCTTATCGAAAATGCTCTACCAAGTGGATAAATTTGAAACTGCTGTCTTCTCTTTGTAATGTGAACAGGGAAAACTGAGATATTCGAAAACAATGACGTATTTGTGGTCAAGTGACGCATTCATATGATCCATTCAACCCAAACAATCAAGATGGCGGCCCATATTGTAGTGGCGCTGTATTGCCGGATATTCACTTTGATAGTTTTGCTAAAGATAAATGTTACACTGAAGGAATGCAATGTGAAGGTTGTACAAAGGAACACGAGGACAATTGTGTTTCAGACTTTGAATGGCGATTTTTTTTGCATGCCCAATAAGGGGATTTCCAGACTTTTGGAAAACAGCAGTGTTGTCGGAAAGCATTTTCAAAAACGAAAACGCAGTTTTCAAATGTATCCAGATTAATGTGAACGTAGCCTGATGCAATGTTTATTTTTTTCAAGTTTGCATAAGAACGGTTGGCTAGTCAAAAATCTAACTTTGAAGAAATATTTCAAGCTATACACAACTTAGTTTATTATTGTTACAATTTTCATTCAATAACGTTAATGACTGTCGATTAAGAAAATGTACAATTTGCAACCCTAGGATAAACAAATGTGTTGCACCGTATGCCATTGTGTGCAGCAGAAGTGCACAAATTTATAGTTATCATGGAGTTATACATTATAGCTGAATAAAGGGATCGCACTATTTTTGACCAATGGATTTCAATGATCTTTCAAGTCATTTGTGACTATAGAAAAATAAACAGTTATCAAAATATTAATAACTACAGTCTTGACCAACACATAATAGGTATCATTTAAAGCTTAGAAGCTGCACTTTACAATGCATGTAGGCATTATGACCAAAACAACAAGTGCTTTCAAATTTACAGACAAATCAAAAGTGTTGATAATTTATTAATAATTTTGCACTAAATATAAAAATAAAATAAAAATAATAATCAAATAGCCATGTGTTTATATGTTGTTGGAAAGCTCTCAAAGAGTATAATACAACCAGCCTATTTGTTTTACGCTTAGACACAATTATAGCGAGTAATAGCTAAGTATATGACATACATGTTACATGTAAACAGGTGTTGCTCATAAGCCGCGTTTTGGCAAATAACATCATGAAAATTTAACAGAACATTGTGGATTCCCATTAAAAACAGCCCAAACACAACGTAGTCAGATGAAAAGATCATTATATAATCCACATGAAGCACAACGTGCATGCAGCACATAATGTGCTATCTGGCTAAAAACATGTTAGCGTTCCTGGATCAAATGACAGTACGTTGACAGTGTCATGGAATGTTAAACCAATCATATCAGGATTCAGGTCACAGCAACCAATGGTGAAGTCTTCCAAATATGGGCAGAGAAGATTGTTCACTCTAATTACATATGGCCACCAGGAGATGGCGCCAAGTACATAAAACAGACTCAACGATGGCTCAAATGACACAGAATGGAACTGAATGAGATCACGTTACTCATGCCTGCGTGCTTTAGAGAGAGATCATACCTTTATTCATTGTTGTGTATTTAGTTATTACGTACAATTATTATGTTTATTTGTTTGGAGAGGCTTTTGGACACATGTAGACGTTTTTGGAGACAAGGATAAATTATATTTATAATGCAACTTTTGTGTTACAAATGTTTTTTCAGAGCTACTTTATTTACACCCGGAGATATATATGTCAAATCAGATCATTTTTTTTAGTTAACCTTTGGCTCAAGCTTTTTTTGTTGCTGTTGTCATTTTTCAGCTGTTCAAGAGTCTCTGTACTGACCATAATCTATGTCATAATTTTTTGAACACTTGAACCTCCTTGTTTTTTTTTGTGTTTTTTTTTTTTGGTCAAGTTATAAGCCTTTAATTTTGGGCATGCCACTGAAACAGGAAATCTTTAAAAACACCTTCAGAGCTTAAAGGGTTAATGGATGAGGATTTAAAAAAAATATATATATATATATATATATATATATATATATATATATATATATATATATATATATATATATATTATCCACAATGATTTGCTAATGAACCATACAGACCAATGTGTGAAGAATGATTCACAATTAACATCATTATGGCTTGAGAACAAGTTTTAGTCTACATACAAGCAATAAATAGTTGATTAAATACTTAATCTGCATAACAATAAAAATGTTTGTTCATTTTCACCATATTTCTTTTTATATTTTACAGGGTTCCTCATACAGATGATTCAAAGTTTAATTCAAAAACCTTTCAAGCACATTTTTATTTGTTTTAAAGGACTATGCTCGAGATACCATTAAAACAAATGATTTATTTGTTCATTTCAAATAAAAATATTTGATTCATTCAGTTAATTTATTTTTATAAAACACCACTTATTACAAGTACAACATTTCTTAATGTGCATTTTTAACTACACATTCTCACAGTAACAATTCTTGTTTCATACATGATGAAATTGATGTGCAATTGTAGTGTGCTCCTTTAAAACACACTTCGCTTTCCAACAAAAGGGAATAACTGGGTCTGTAAACATTAGTCCATATGACTCGTGCTGTGTTCCATGTTTTCTAAATTCACACAACAGAGTTATGCGAGGAAATGACCAAAATTGCAAATGGGTCATTCTCAAAAAAATTTTTTTTTGACATTTTCCATTCAGTTTTTGCCCATAAACACTGAGGGTAAACGTTTTGTAATATGTTGAAATTATTTGTATTCATATAGGACAACTTGAACTTTTGTACTTTCTTTTATCATTTAATTTTGTTTAACAAAGTTAACATTAATAAGGGTTAAATGGGTTACACCACCCCATTTTTGTGTGAGAAAATATTACAGTTAAAATGTGAATTAATAACTTTTTAACATGCTGTGAAAAATCACTATATGCATATTTAAGCAGCCTCTGAACTTTGACCATATAAATTCTTTTCAAATATATTTTCTAAAACGTGCAAAATAGAGTCAAGCCATTTCATATGATTAAAGGTTAGGTTATAGAATGATACCTTTTATTTTTTTCTTTTGGCTACTTGAAAGCTTCTTCGTGACAAAAAAACAAAAAAACAAAAAACAAAATCAATGGACATTTTTCCAACATATTTTGATATTGACCCAAATGTTGTCAGAAAAAAATATTTTTTTGAGACACAAAGCTTTCTTTACACAAGAGGGCACTAGACTGCTCACAAAACTGAATCCTCCATTGATCTGCATTCAAATCTCAGAATGTTTTACATCTTATATAATTGTTTCACTCTGGAGAGTAATTTGTAATTAAAACTGATAGTTGCAAGGATTCATACTTGTTAAATCTGCCACAGCAGTATCTATAAAATATATTTTTTAAATCCTCCAGTAACAATTGATTGTGATTGGCCCATTCTGAACAGCGCTTCCAAAAGTAACAGGTGTCGAAAATAAATAAATACATTTAATTTATTAAATGATTTAAGCAACATTTTCCTACAATTTCCTATAAATCAAGCCATTTTTAATCACCTCTTGGTAAAAAATTTATATTTTAAAAGGTTTTCCATGACGTAAATTTGTAAAAGCTTAATTCAAGTACTGATTTTAGTCATTTCTAGACATTTCTTAGACTTTTCTAAGCCTGGAAGACAGAATTTTAAAATTCACTGATATTTCCTGGTTGAATGACTTTGAAAAACCTGTATAATTTCCAGCTATTAATGCAAATAAAATCCAAATAAATATGTTTTTGTCCATAAAATAATTGTAATATTAAATGAAAAATATAAATAGCAAATATTCCATTCTTCTGCATACAAAAAAGTGAATTAAAGCAATGTCATAGGCCACCATTCTCCAATAAGCCCCGTGTCAACACTCACCAATTAGTGTCACTAAGCGAGGCCATGACATCAGCTAGTACTTGATCATCGACTATGACATCATCATAGGTCAAGAGCATTTCGTACACCTGGCTGGCAGTCGTCTTTCTGATCTTCAGACCCAAGAGAAGGAAAAGACACAGAACAATGGAGTCAATATCAGAACTACATTCTGAATACAACAGAAGTATCGTCTAGATTAAGTCTGGGGTTAAGTCAACTACATGCATGTTCTCCCCACAGACTGTCATAGACCAAATCTGCCCATGTATGGAGTCAGGAAGTAGATGCTCACCACGGGGAAGGGATGACCGAGCAACATTAGCAGCTGCACTAAGACATTCTTCCTCACATCACCCTGAAACTGCACCATTCCACAGAACCTAATGGGAAAAAATTATCTCAATATTTAAAGCCTTTTGAAAATATGACATATTTAACCAACCAATTCGTTTTCATCCTCATAGTGTGTGTACACTGGATGTGTGCACGTACAAAGTGCAATAGCACTTACACAGCTATACATGACAACAACTTCTGGACATCTTTCGACTTCTTGATTTCCTCCTTACACAGTGAGAGTAGCTCAACACCAAATGGATGACTGAAACCAGAGAGATGGCATCAGAAACAAACCAACAAACACACACACACACTCCTTTATCTTCCCATTTCAACACATGACTTGGCCGTGCTCATCCACATTTCTCCCAAACGTTCTCCCTGTGAGAGCTCTCTGTGAATTTCTGCCATGATATCATCTCTCATGCAGAGCTCTGGATGCTTTGTTTATCTGAGCCAAGGGAGGCAATGATGGACACATGGCTTTCCCACGCTCACCTCTCCTCACTGGTGAAGAGTTCAAAGCAGCCATTGGCAAGGAGTAGGTCCACCATCTTCAGTAAAGGGACAGAGACCCTGTGGTTGAACAAGTATCAATCAAAATATTGTACAAATTCAATCATGTTAACTGAAGCTGAAAGCAATGAAAGCATACACTTTAATAATGTGAAACTTCAAAAATCAGCCAAAGTTAAAGCAATGACAATAATGACTAATACAGGGCTTGAAATGAATCCACATAAACCCTCACTGTAGGGCTGGTCAGTACGATGACTGTACAGTGATGTGTAAGAAAGAAGTACACCCCATGAAAGGTTTCTCCTTGTTTGTATGTTGGCATACAGACACTGGAAGTTTTTGTACAGTAATGATGGGCGAAGGTGTTATAATTGAACCATTAAATATATGATTGGAAATGTCTTAACTAAAATATCAACAGAAACTCATCTGTCATCTTGAAAAATATAGTTGCTGGTATAGGATTTTATAATATAATATATATATATATATATATATATATATATATATATATATATATATATATATATATATATATATATATATATATATATATATATATATATATACAGCAGCTTGGCTCACCACTTGCGGGTGAAGTTCTCCGTACATTATATCCGCTCCGTTGCTTATTATGCCCGGAACATATGTAGCGTCTAATGAATAAATGTGCACTGCTCCACACATTCAGTTTCTAGGATGTCCAATACCTCTTGGAAATTTGTATATGGCAAATGTTTATTTTCTCCCCAATTTGGAATGCCCAATTCCCTCGTGGTGACTTGGGTGGTGGAGGACAAATATCAGTTGACTCCACGTCTGTGACCGTCAATCCACGCATCTTATCACGTGGCTCGTTGAGCGCGTTAACATGGAGACCTAGTGCGTGTGGAGGCTTCACGCTATTCTCTGCGGCATCCATGCACAACTTGCCACGAGCCCCACCGAGAGTGAGAACCACATTATAGCGACCACAAGGAGGTTATCCCAAGTGACTCTACCCTCCCTATCAAACGGGCCAGTTTGGTTGTTTAGAAGACCTGACTGGAGTCACTCAGCACACCCTGGATTCGAACTCATGACTCCAGGAATGGTAGTCAGTGTCTTTACTCGCTAAGCTACCCAGGCCCCGGCAATTTTAGCCACACAAAGTGAGGAAAAACATCAGTAAAATTACAGGTAGAAAAAAAAAAAGTGGATAATGCAGTAATTGCGTAAAAAAAAAAAAAATGCATTAAACAGTCAACTATTAATTGCAGAAAATAACGTGTTACACTTTCCTGTCCTAATATTTATAAATATAAATAATGAGACATTTAATATCTCTTCATAAATTTGGACAGTTTTTAAATATTTTTATTGCTTTGTACTTTAAAAGACATCTTTAGTGAGACAAAAACTTATGAAAAAGACACTGGTGTAAAGCCGGACCTGTCATTGCATAGTGTCTTGGCATATATGCACATTTCCCGGTAATCATTGGCTGACGCTTCGAAAGGTCGGTGACAATGGGGACAAAGTTGAAATTTAACACCCTTTAGACATGATTGTATTCACAAATATTTTTTATTGAATTTTAAGATATTAAAAACGATTGTGATTTATAATGTTACCACGATATAAAATGACATTACTTATTGCATCTGTATGACATAGACAGCTGTTTTGTGGCCGTGTTGTGTTCAGCAGTGCAATTGTACCTGTCATTGCGGATGTTATCTCTGAAGATGCATAACAGTGTGTCTCCAAACTGCTGCAGTGCTGTGGCATTCTGTTGAACGCCCTTCAAGTACTCAAATAAAGACTGCGAGGAGAAACGCACCTACAGACACAGAAAAAAACACAAGTTTTTTCTCTAGAAATATTTGGCCATTTTGAAAATCACAACTTTGGCAAAAACGGTTCGTTTTCCCAATTGACAGAAGGTTCACCTCCTTCTTGAATCAAGAAACAACAACAAAAAAATACTTGTCAATGGAAAATAATAATATTAATAAAGAAAACAGAAATTGAGCAAATACTGTGTAAAAAAAAACAAATGTTCATTTCAGTTCAGGAAATGTGTATATGCCTCTTGTGCTGTAATTAAAATGCATTACGTATATTAGGGGTCCCAGATCTTATGAACAAAAGATATTTTTTAATATTTTTACAGTACATTTCCAATTTCCAGACTTTTTCAGTTGCTTGTGATTACTAGATACAGATTTTTAAACATCAAGCCAAAGTTATTTGGCTGAACGTAATTAAAAATATATCCCAATTTCCAATTTCCATGGTTTTTCTATTACTTAAAATATATACTATACAGTTTATACAGCTGAAGTCAGAGATTTACATACACTTAGGTTGAAGTCATTCTAACCATTTTAACCACTCCACAGATTTTATATTAGCAAGCTATAGTTTTGGCAAGTCGTTTAGGACATCTACTTTGTGCATGACATGAGTAATTTTTCCAACAATTGTTTACAGACAGATAGTCCATTAAAAGTGAAACAATCACAATTCCAGTGGGTCAGAGGTTTACATACACCAAGTTGACTGTGCCTTTAAGCAGCTTGGAAAACTCCAGAAAATTATGTCAATCCTTTAGACAATTAGATTCTTCTGATAAGTTAATTGGAGTCAATTGGGAGATGTACCTGTGGATGTATTTTAAGGCCTACCTTCAAACTCAGTGCTTTTTTGCTTGACATCATGTGAAATCAAAATAAATCAGACCTCCACAAAATATTGTGGACCTCCACAAGTCTGTGTCATTCTTGGGAACAATTTCCAAATGCCTGAAGATACCACGTTAATTTTTACAAACAACAGTACACAAGTATAAACACCAAGGGACCAAGCAGCAATCATACCGACATGTTCTGCCTGCTAGAGATGAATGTAGTTTGGGGCAAAAAGTGAAATCAATCCCAGAACAGCAGCAACGGACCTTGTGAAGATGGCAGACAATATATCTATATCCACAGGAAAACAAGTCCTATATCGACATCATCTGAAAGGCTGCTCAGCCAGGGAAAATCCACTGCTCCAAAACCGCCATAAAAAAGACTAGTTTGCAAGTGCACATGGAGACATTGGAGAAATTTCTTCTGGTCTGATGAAACAAAAATTGAACTGTTTGGCCATAATGACCATTGTTATGTTTGGAGATTAAAGGTTGAGGCTTGCAAGCCGAAGAACACCATCCTGACCGTGAATCATAGGGGTGGCAGCATCATATTGTGGGGTGCATTGCTGCAGGAGGGACTGGTGCACTTCACAAAATAGATGGCATCATGAGGAAGGAAAATGTGGATATACTGAAGCAACATCTCAAGACATCAGCCAGGAAGTTAAAGCTTGGATGCAAATGGGTCTTTTAAAATGGAAAATGACCCCAAGCATCAGTCCGATAGAAAATTTGTGGGCAGAACTGAAAAAGAGTGTGCGAGCAAGGAGGCCTACACACCTGACTCAGTTACACCAGTTCTGTCCAGAGGAATGGGCCAAAATTCCAGTAACTTAGTGTGAGAAGCTTGTGGAAGGCTACCTAAAACATTTTGACCCAAGTTAAACCATTTAAAGGCATTACTACGAAATACTAACAAAGTTTATATAAACTTCTGACCCACTGGGAATGTGATGAAAGAAATAAAAGCTGAAATAATTTTTGTTTAATAAATAAACAAAAATACATTTCACATTCTTAAAATAAAGTAGTGATCCAAACTGACCTAAGACGGAATGTTTTCTATGATTAAATGAGTTGAATTTATTTGGCTAAGGTGTATGTAAACATATGACTTCAACTGTATATATATTTTAAATTACCATGATCTTTCCATGCTTGGAAATCACAATTTTCAAATTCCCTGATATTTGCAGGTTTTTACACATCGTATAATTATGTTGGCCACCCTTCTATTTATGTATTGGTATCATCAGAAGGCAACTGAAAAACCTAAATCGGCCAATGAAAACTTTTCCCACTAGAGCTATTGGAGCAGACCTGAGCCTGTATAGGTTTGGTATGAAAGCTGGGGTAAAAGATGTACACTTGAAAACGTATCAGTTACCTAACGTAACCTCGGTTCTCTCTAGATGAGGGAACGAGTATTGCGTAAGCTAGCTTACGCTACGGGAAAGATTAATCTTTTCTGAGATATTGAAGCCAAAAAATTATCCTTAATTTTTGTATCCATTGTCAACGCAGTGCGGCAGCTGCAGACCTTGAGCGGGCTAGCTAGCGAGCTCATAGGTTGCTCTGCGGCAACTGCTGCAGCCTATAGACGAGCTTGGGCGAACTCGCATCCAATGAGAGGCGTCCGCGCTCACTGCAACAAAGCCCGCCAAAATGGGCGTGACTAGAGTGCATATAAGCGTAGTTCGTAGGCTGGAACCCTGGTTTTCATTGACTGAAGCGAAAAGTCGCTCGTGGCGCGAGCACGGCCGGCTACGCAATACACGTTCCCTCATCTAGAGAGAACCGAGGTTACGTTAGGTAACCGATACGTTCTCTTACGAGAGGTTCTCTCGTATTGCGTAAGCTAGCTTACGCTACGGGAACCCATTGTCAACGCCATGCGCGCCAAGCATCCACTGTATAAGCCCCAGGGAATTAAGGGGGGACCCGGGGGAGCCCTTATGAGTGGGGAAATAATATTTGGCCGGCAAGAATGCGGGTCATTGATTGTGTAATACATAAGCACATAGTGGGAAGGGAACGACAGCGCGGCGGTGCCGGTCTGTGTGGAATGTGTCCCAACAGTGCAGCTCACCAGGAGAGCTGTAGCGTATTAAACCGCTAGTAGTTTTGCCTGCAGAGCAGGCACTTCCATATTGTAAAATCTGACAAAGGTGGAGGGGGAAGTCCACACATATGTCGTGAATGGAAATCCCGCTGGACCATGCCCACGAGGATGCCATGCCTCTAGTGGAGTGAGCCCTAATGCCCAACGGGCATGGCAGGTCTTTTGACGCGTATGCAGAAGCAATAGCGTCCACTATCCATCTAGATAGTGTCTAGATAAACGGTTTTGAGTGAAAGGTATTTCAAATCCACGGATTGAAGTGGTTCGAAAGGGGGGGCTTTCATAGTTTCGAGAACTATAGAAAGATCCCAGATAGGAACCGATGGGGGGCGCGGGGGGGTTCATCCTTCTAGCTCCCCTGAGGAAGCGGATGACCAGCTCGTTTTTACCCCATGACTGGCCGTGCAGGGGTTCAGCGAACGCCGCAACGGCCGCCACATACACTTTGAGCGTGGATGGGGATCTGCCCTTATCCAGCAGCTCTTGTAGAAATACGAGCAGCGACGACACCCCACATGTCCGCGGGTCCAGGTCTCGGTCGGTGCACCATTTTGAGAACACAGACCATTTTGACGCATAGAGTCTTCTCGTGGAAGGGGCTCTAGCGTGTATGATGGTGTTTATTACTCCTTCTGGCAGAGCGACGGGTAGTCGTTGATCACCCACGCATGCAGCGCCCAGCGCTCTGGGTGGGGATGCCAGATTGTGCCGCGAGCTTGAGAGAGGAAATCTGCTCTCACTGGGATGGGCCACGGCGCTGTCAGTGACAGCTGCGTAAGCTCCGGGAACCATGTCTGATTCTCCCAACGCGGGGCTATGAGGAGCACCGAGTGACGCGCTTCCCTGATCCTCTGCATTACCTGTGGCAATAGCGAGACGGGAGGGAAGGCGTAAAGCGGGCGTCTGGGCCAGTCCTGGGCCAGCGCGTCCTCGCTTCGAGAAAAATATTGGGCAGTGAGAGTTCTCTTTGGACGCAAAGAGGTCTATCTCTGCTCTGCCGAATAGGTGCCATAACGTCTGGACTGTTTGAGCGTGCAGGGACCATTCCCCTGGGGGAATATTGTCTCTGGACAGTCTGTCCGGGCCGTCGTTCAGGTGGCCTGGCACGTGCGTCGCCCTCAGTGAGCGCAGGTGGCACTGGGACCAACTCAGTATGCGTTTCGTCAGATGGAAGAGGTTCCTGGATCTGACACCGCCCTGACGGTTTAGGTAGGATACCACAGATCTGTTGTCCGAACGGACCAGGACGTGGTGACCCTGAATGACCGGGAGAAAGTGCACGAGCGCATACTCGACCGCTATCATTTCCAGACAATTTATGTGAAGGAGCTTTTCCTGAACTGACCATAGGCCGAAAACCGGAGAGCCCTCGCGAGACCGCGCTCCAACCCGTGTTGGACGCGTCTGTCGAGATGACTTTTCGGCGAGATACAGCTCCCATTGTCACTCCCCGCTGATACCATTCGGCCACTGTCCAGGGCTGCAGAGCTGAAATACAGGTCTGAGTCACCTTGATGGGCTGGCGGCCTGTGGCCCAAGCCCAGCGAGACGCGCGGGTGTTTAGCCAATGCTGAAGCGGGCGCATGTGCAGTAAACCCAGCTGAAGTACTGCTGCGGCTGATGCCATGTAGCCTAGCACTCTATGAAATTTCTTCAGAGGTGTGAGGCTGTTCATCTGAAATGACGCGGCTAGTCGCTGCACACGGCGCGCGCGCTGTGTAGATAAGCGAGCCATCATTGCCACTGAGTCTAGTTCTATTCCAAGGAAGGAAATTGCCTGACTGGGCTGTAGTGAGCTCTTGGTCCAATTGACTGCAAGGCCCAAACTGTTCAGATGACTGAGGAGAACTGTCCTGTGAGACTGAAGCTCCGTATGTGATTGTGCCAAAATCAGCCAATCGTCCAAATAGTTCAGAATTCGCAAACCCTGACTCCGCAGGGGTGCGAGCGCCGCGTCCATGCACTTCGTGAAAGTATGGGGTGCTAATGACAGGCCGAACGGAAGGACGGTGTATTGATAAACCTGGCCGTCGAAGGCGAATCTCAAGAATGGCCTGTGACGGGGATTTATCTGAATCTGAAAGTATGCATTTTTCAGATCGAGAGAAATAAACCAGTCCCCCTGGCGCACATGCGCGAGGAGTTTGCTGGTTGTAAGCATTTTGAACGGCTTTTTGCAAGCGCTTTGTTCAAAACCCTGAGATCTAATATTGGTCTGAGGCCGCCGTCTTTCTTGGGGACAAGAAAATAACGGCTGTAAAACCCCGACTCGCTCAGGGGAGGCGGCACTCTCTCTATGGCCCTTTTGCACAGAAGGTTTGCTATTTCTGAACGAAGCATGCACGCTGCTTCCGTGTTCAAAGTAGTTTCGAGCCAGCTCTGAAGCAAGGAGGACGGCGATCGAACTGTAGCAAATAGCCCTGTTTTATTGTGCTTAACACCCATTCGGATATCCCTGGAATATCTTCCTACGCTTTGAAGCGTAATGTTAGAGGGTGAATGGCCAAATCGCTCTGATTGCCGCAGACAGCGTGCTGAACAGAATGTGTGAGCGCGCTTACTGTGCTTATGCTGGACTGCTCGCAGACAGCATGGACAGGCTGTTCTGTGAGTGACTTCCCGATTGAGGTGAATGGGGAAAGAGTCACGTCTGTTAAGTGATGCGCAAGCATAGCCACGGGCACGGGACTTACGTACAGAGAAGTGTTTGCTGGCCGTGTGACAGAGCGGGCAGAGAATGGGCGCGCGCACGTATTCGTGAGCGCATTTATTGACTCTAACACTCGAGTGGTTCGTAACCGCTTTTGAGTGTGCTCTGATAGGGACACGGGACGTGTAATGCTTGTGTGTAGGGGTGAACACTGAATTGTGGGCACATTTTCTACACATAAGGCTTTATTTTGGGTCGCCGTGGAAACGGCGTTTGAGTGCAGGCAAGCGGATAATATCACCGGCATGTTGGCTGCTGAATCCACCACTGCAGTAGCCTGAGAGAAGGGGACTGACAGGGGGCGTACGGGACTTACATACAGCTGGCCGTGTGACAGAGCGGGCAGAGGAGGGGCGCGCGCACGGGCTCGTGGGCGCGTTTAACTCCAACACTCGAGCGGGTCGTAACCGCTTATGTGAGTGTGCTCTGATAGGGACACGGGATGTGTAATGCTTGTGTGTAGGGGTGAGCACTGGATTGTGGGCACATTTTCTACACATAAGGCATGTTTACTCTTTACAAGATTTCTTTGGGTCGCCGTGAAAACGGCGTTTGAGTGCAGGCAAACGGGTAGTATCACCGGCTTGTTGGCTGCTGAATCCACCACTGCAGTAGCCTGAGAGAAGGGGACTGACAGGGGGCGAAGCTTTGACGGTGGTCCGGCCGTGGCGGGACTGAGCCGTCGTTTTCTCAACAACGCTAGGAGGACTTCGGTTGCTCAGGTTTCAGTACAATCTTAGGCGGAGGCCCGCAGGGGGGTGGCGGTCTGCGGCGGCTGTCTGAGCGCGATCGAGGGCGGCCGCCCTGTCGACGCTGAGAAGTCTGGCTTGTTGAGCTGGGCGCTGTGAAGAGGCTCGTGCAGGAGGCTGGTCACGTGGGCGGCCTGCAGAGGAGCTAGCGCGACGAGGCAGAAAGAGATTCATGGCTTGGGCTTCGAGAAACGGTCAACAATGCCACTCACCGCGGAACCGAAGAGACCGGACAGAGAGAGCGGCGCGTAGTGCGTTCAGCTTCTCCCAAGTCGGCTAGTCAGATCTGAAACAGCCTCTGTCTGTAAGACGGCCATGGAATGCAGAGCAGATGCGGCTTGGCTGACGGCGGTATAGGCGCGGCCAACACAGGCGGAAGTAGTTCTGCAGGCCTTAGACGGGAGCACCAGCTTAGACCACCATCTCGCAGAGGGCGGGCAAAGGTGCGGCGTGGAGTCTGTTGGGAGCCTGCTCAGGGGGCGGTGACCACTCGAGCCCGAGGCGGTCGACGGCCTGTGTGAGGAGGCGCGTTAGTTCCCCTTCGACTCCGACGCGGGTCCTGCTGGATTCCTGGGCCGAGGAGGAGGCGTGTGAGCCTGACCACTCCTCGCTGTCCGAAGCCATGATGGAACAGCCCTTATCCTCCACTTCTTCGTCCGAGATGGCAGCAGAGCAGCCGCTCGGCGGCAACTGCGCGTCCCGGGTGGGCGGGGAGGGTGAAGGCGATGCTCGAGGGAGGGGCTCCGGCGAGGCAATCGCTTCTACCACTGGTTCCGGCAGCCTTTGAGAGCGGCGCTTTTTACTGCGCGGCTGAATGGAAGGCGGCGCTGCGGCTTCGGTCCTGAGCGCTTCGAGTCGAGCCCGCAGGGTCGACATCGGAAGCTCGTCGCAGAGATCGCATCCGCCTTCAGCGAGGGCGAGCTCTGCATGCCCCAGTCCCAGGCAGAGAGCGCAGATGACATGGCGGTCTCCGGTGCTGAGAGGGGCGCAGCATGAGGCGCAAGTGCAGCGAGGCATCTTTAAAAAGACGCTCGTACTCTTTTGTGAAGTTCATAAGAGCTAGCTTGCTTTAAAAAGGATACGTCGCCGGATGGCGTAGCTCGCAGGACGGCTGAAGGTGGCGAAGACGGCCGGCTTCTTCGAGCGCTGTCCACGCTTGCTTGATGCCCCTCGAACGGCGACGCGGCTTCCAGTTCAGAGATGTGAAGAGCTTCGCTGAAGAGATGAAAATCAGGGTTCCAGCCTACGAACTACGCTTATATGCACTCTAGTCACGCCCATTTTGGCGGGCTTTGTTGCAGTGAGCGCGCGGACGCCTCTCATTGGATGCGAGTTCGCCCAAGCTCGTCTATAGGCTGCAGCAGTTGCCGCAGAGCAACCTATGAGCTCGCTAGCTAGCCCGCTCAAGGTCTGCAGCTGCCGCACTGCGTTGACAATGGATACAAAAATTAAGGATAATTTTTTGGCTTCAATATCTCAGAAAAGATGAATCTTTCCCATAGCGTAAGCTAGCTTACGCAATACGAGAGAACCTCTTGTAAGAGAACAGGACTCTGTGAGTGCAGCTTGCATTCATTGCATGTCTTGCAACACATCTGCAGAAGACCGATGGAAATTCAGTTCGGGTCATGTGAAGTAATCAAACCAAGTGTGAAAACAGCTTCAGAGTCATTGATGGTTTGTGCAAACATAACGTATGAGATAGCAGGTCCTGTAGTTTCTGAGTGAAAAGCGGAAATAATCAGTAGAGAAAGCAGCACTTTCACTCAACTTCCTGAATAAAATGGAATTACCCAGTACACTCACATTTAACACAAACTTCTCACATGTAGCAGTTTTAATATATGTATATATGTGTAAAGTGTCAGCTTAAGTTATCACAAAGCACAGAATCAGACCAAAGTCTGCTGTGGGCTCCAGAGGGAAGCTCTGTACACTGTTCTCCATCATTCAGCATTTCGTCTGTGAGAACCACTCATATAACCAGCAGTTTTGGCTCAGAAAGATTACACTGTTCCAGACTGAAGGTGAGAGGGTAACCTCTACTGTGGGTCCCCTCAAAAAAGAGAGAGAGCAAGTAAAACTCTGCATGGTCTTATGGAGGGGTTTATAAGGCCAGTTGGCAGACGAGTTGACGTTTATTGTGCTCGAAGCTCCTATTAAAGGCCTTCACCTTATATTTCTTCACATACAAATACTGACGTCTATAAATAACAAAAGCTAAAAGATGATGTACCAATGGCCACTGGAGCAGAGGCTCCGAGCCTCAAACACAAAGGGTTTAAAAGTGAAACATAATGGAGGGATTGTGAGAAAAGAGAACAAATGAGTGAGATCAATCATCAAACAAATCTTTCAGAAAGCTTTTTGCACTTGACCGATTCAAAATAATCAAATTGATTTGACATATGATTTGTTGGCAAATCGGACATCATGCAGTTTACATTTGCAGATTTGTTATTTTTTGCATTGTTCAGTTGTAAATGTAACAAAACAGTCTGGAGAAATGCTTCATTGTAAGTTATAGTTCACCCTAAAATGAAAATTATTTACTCACCCTCATGCCATCCCAGATGTGTGTGACTTTCTTTCTTCTGCTGAACATGAAGATTTTTAGAAGAACATTACAGCTCTGTAGGTCCATACAATGCAAGTGAATGGTGACCAAACTTTGAAGATCCAGAAATCTCATAAATGCAGCATAAAAGTAATCCATAAAACTCCAGTGGTTTAAATCCATGTCTTCAGAGGTGATATGATAAGTGTGGGTGAGAAAGAGATACATTTTAAATCCTTTGTTACTATAAACCTCCACTTTCACTTTCATATTCTGATGGATTACTTTTATGCTGCATTTATGTGATTTTTGGATCTTCAAAGTTCTGGTCATCATTCACTTGCAGTGTATGGACCTACAGAGCTGAAATATTCTTCTAAAAATATTTGTGTTCAGCAGAAGAAAGAAAGTCATACACATCTGGGATGGCATGAGGGTGAGTAAATTATTTTCATTTTTGGGTGAACTATCCTTTTAAGGCATTCATTTTCTCCAAATGTAATGCAAAGTGAATGTCAACTGAAATATTTATCCTTATATTAAAATAAACTATTCAAAAAGTGTACTTACTGTAAGCACAGAAACAAAGTATTTGTGCTTTGTTACTATACACCCCGGTAGTGATTTTTATTTATATGTTATCTAACATTTTATATATTTCACAGTGTTTTAGTAGTGACCTGAAGTTGTCTTTGAGTTGTGGGAGGAGTCACGAGCATGGTTTAATACTTAGGGTTACGGGTTTGTTCAGTCCTTAATGCCTTTCTCATGATCAAGCACATAACAGGATGAAGAAATGTAAAAAAAACAATAAGGTTTAATTTGTTAATAGCATTATATAACATGAAGTAACAATGACAACAATGAGCATTTATTAAAAATTAAATTAAAAAGTTAATTTTAACAAAGTAATTGTTTTTTTTTTTTTTTATCAAAAGCTGTACAAGTTAACATTAGTTAATTCACTATGAACTACCATTAACTAACAATAAACAATTGTATTTGTATTAACAAAGATTAATAAATGCTGTAAAAACATATTGTTCATTGTTAGTTCATGATACCCAATTCATTAACTAATGTTAACGAATGGAAATTTGTAAATTGTTACCAGTTATTCTAATACATTTCTGACATTTTCAAGGAAAATGCAAATCAAGAGTGAATCAACACAGGCTTATTTTCTGAATACCCCAAATAACAGACCACTTTTGTGTTGTAAGTCTTACAAAGTTGAAATGTAGCAATGATAAGTAATAATACATGACCTAATAGTCTCAATTTCCCTGAAACTATTCACTTTTCTTCTGACAGCGGTCACCACAGACAAACTCTCTAAAGAGCAGATTGATTGATGACTCCCCCTGTTGGTCACTCTTGTGTTTATGTTCTGTCTTTCCTCACAATGCAATTTAAGATAATTGATCAACTCCTGCATAAGAAATCTAAAATAGACCTGGGCTTCAGGCAAAAATGCCACCAAAAATGATAAAAATGCCCTATTATTTAAAATGGGGGTGTTTATCTGCTATTTTACATTTGAGACACTAAAGTGAACTCTAGATATCAATATTCACTCTGTTTGAAGCAAGTGTTGTTGAATGTGTAGATACTATGAAATTATGAAAAAAACAAGTTGTTGATGTAAAAAAAAAAAAAAAAAAGAAAAACTTCCAATGACTACAAAATGTCAAACGGCAATTACATAAAAAAAAATAAAAAAAATAAATAGTACAATTTTAAAAGGTAAAGAACAAAAGGTAAAAAAACAAAAGCAAACAAACATTAATCTCCGGGAGTAAATATTAATAAAAAAGTAAATTCCTTGCACAGCTTGGAACGCTTCTTAATGGTTATGATTACGGTTGCAGACTTGGTTGGTTATTTGTTTAGAATGAAGTAAATTTACCAAGCCCATTTTAGTAAAAAGAGTGAATTTTGCTTTAATGCTTTTGCTTATGTGGCGTAACCTACTGTAGATTCGGTGAGGCCACCCACAGACACGGTGAGGCCCAGGAGCGTGTGGTACTGGTACTGAGGCAGCTGCAGGAGCTGAGTGATGTGAGGGAAGGCCTGTGATGCAGCATTCCAGTTGAGCAAGTTTCCTGTATTTCTGTGGTACATGTAAAAAAAACACCCAGGGTGAGAGATAAACACAGATACAAGAGGTGGACAAAACAACAAAACTAGTGATAGACCGGGCCATTTTGTGATCATCTGCATAGCCAGATAGCGTTTTCACTTGACTGAATAACAGAAGTGTTAACATCCCCTTATCAATAGATTTGTCAATGGATAGTCAACACTTTCGGTTTTAAATTTTTTTTCTTTTCATGTTAAAGCAAATGTGAGTAATTATTGCATACAATAAAGAGTATGTTTCACTTTGAAATGTTGTGTACATCTGATTTGCTGATTTTGTTCAATTGTATTATGTTTATCTGCATTTATGTCGGCCATCCTGCTCTATAGATATCGGCCAATGAAAAACCCATTTCGGTCGACTACTAAACAAAACAAACAGTATAAAGACAATTTTTATCATTTTCATTTTAACATTCTAAAAATAATTTTATGAAATCTATATGTTTGAAAAATGCAATACACTGCCTAAAATAAACCATTTTTATTTTGTGTTTGAAAATATGATGTTTAAGATCCATTTTTATTAAAAACTTGAAAACCGATTCTGGACTGACTGTTAGAAAATGTGTCATAAAAAAAAAAAAAGTATTCTAATAATAAAAAAATTATCATCATATCACCCAGCCCTAGTCACAAGTAGCCTGTGTTTGCACATTTTCAATCAATGTACAAAAAGGTAGTGGACAAATGCTTCCATTCTTAGGGGCCGTTCAGACAGAACCAGTACTTGCACTAAAACAAATCACCACGAAAAGAGCAGAGTGCAGGTGTCTCAAAATGCCTTTTTAAAAGTTGAAGTTCTTTTTAACCTGACACAGTGACTATTGTGCCGGAATAGTCAAAAACTTTTATTTAAACTACGCAGATAGAAACAAAAACGCATTCAGTGTGATAGGCCCCTTAAAATGGGTCTATTACTAACAATAGGAGACCAGACCACTAGTAAAAATTTGTCTATTTTTTCATTTTAATTTAATCTATTTTATTTAATACAATTTGAGTGAAAAGTTTTAAAAATAATTTCAAAGGATTTAGATAAATTCCAGATTTCTTAGTATTTTGTATGACCCCTTTTGCTCTAAGACAGCATGGACTACACATGTGTGTATAAAACTGGTGATGATCCATGTTATCCAGCATGATTCAAGAATGTTTCAAAAAGCATAATGTGTACAAAGTCTTTTGTACAAAGTTGTAAACATGGTCAATGTCACAAGTTTGCAAATATTTGATTAGAGACCGAAAAATTCAGAAATCTTAATATTACTTGTTAAATATTAAATATTACTAATACATTTTTGATGTTCAAATTTAGATTAAATCTTTGTTCATTTTGAGGTTTAAATTACAAAAAGCACATTTTCAAAGTGGTCTCATACATTTGGACCTACTTTATATAAATACTCAAAACATACTTTTATGTTCAGCTTCAACAAGCGATTTAACTGTTCAGGCAAAAACCAGATTTTAACAATATTTGCAGTCATTATCTGCAGTAGTTGTTTTCTGCCTCCAAAAGGCTAATGTTCACACAGTCAGTGTTTGGGATTGACAACTGCATTTACTTACAGGTGGACTTGAAATGTCCTGTTTATACAACAGCTTACAGTCTTGAATGAATGAACGAACAATCAAAGTCACAACACCTGTAACCGTATTGACTGTGACTAAAAAAAAAAACTAAGATGGCAACATCCATAACACTGGCATATCTTATTACAATTGACACCATGTTATTAAATAAACGTGTTCAAACAAGGTGCGAGTTCATCCACTGAACTCATAATTAACCAGCAGCAGCTTTGATTACTTTTGTGTGAGTGTAGAGCGCAGCTTTTGTGTTGCGCGGCTATATCTTCAGATGACAGGAAGCTGATATCTTCGTCTCCGTAAGTTGAAACCTCTCATGATCAGCTTGAGACATGCTCTCACATAATGTGACGTGACTGACAACTAGTTGTCCAGTATGGTTCCATTCACACACACAGGTTCACACAGTGAGTCCTGAACATTTACTGTGTAAGTTTGGTTACAGAATGTAGTCACTCTCATAAATAACTGTAATAACTGTATGTGATCGTAATCGTATTAAGCACTTAAATACAGGACTGACAACTGTAAAAAATTGTTTAGTGTAGAGGTGCATCTGGCCAGCCAAACTTCCCTCAAATTCATGCAATGAAATTAAAGCGCCACAGGCAAAATTGCACGCTGACAAAACTGGAATGTGCACGGCAGCACAAAACAGAGCGTTTATGGATGCGATGCACACCCTTTACACGCTTGTCCAGACACATCAAGCATAAACCTTCTTAAGGTTTTTAGGTCAGATCAAGTTGTATTTTCATCCTAGCACATAATGGGATTGGGACCAATACTGTTTAGTCTTATATGTGTTCATGAAAATAAGTATGGTGTAGTTCATTCTGATTGGAAAACTGTAAATGGGGCACATGTCAGGAGCCCAGTTAAACCCCTGGTGCACTCACGGAGGGAAGATGGTCAGTAGCTCATCTCGGTGGGGAATGTGAGGTACTGCTGGCTCCGAGCTGTGGAGCAGACGAAGGAAAATGGTGCCAGCATGGGCTCGGTAGCGGTCTATCTTCTCTGCAGCTTGCTGGGCCAGGCAGCACATCATTCGCTGAACACTACAGAGAAAGAGAAAAATATTGATTAATCTGTGATGAGTAGGTAAACAAGCCTCAAGTTTTCACCAATTTAAGAGGATAGAATGTTGCATATAGTGACCCTAGACTGTGAAATATTGACTCTGCATAAGTACTGACAGACTGACATATCAGCCAGGCCAATTAATAAACCGATATTTTGGCCAATAACTAATTAACAGAAGTGGTCATTTGGCCAATGTGAGATTGACGAATTTACAAAAAGCCTTGTGAATGGATAATGCACATTTTCTCTTTGAATGTTTTTGTCAATTTTGAGTAAATGTACTGTAAATAGAGCTGTCAATCAATTAAGAATTGTAATCGAATTGATTGAATGATATGCCTATTAATTTATTCGCATTTATACAAATTTACTGAGAAAAGCACCCAGATAACAATAAATCAATATTATATGTGACCCGTCACGGAAACCAGTGACACAAGTCGGCAGCACAACTTGTGAGCAAAATGAGAAACAAGTGTTTTTTTCCAAAATTGGTGATTTCCGCTTTTTTGCAGAATCTGTTAGTTGAGATCATGAAGAAGCCTCTCCATGTTTGAGATAACAGTATTGGTATATTTAAAAGCGTACATTTTGAGGTTGAAATCGGCTTGTTTTTCGGAGATTCTAGCATGCAGTAGGGGCGTATCATTGTCTGTGTGTATTTCCGTACTGAATAGCCGCCGGCGCTTTTGCCCCCGCCCTCAACAGCGTGGCTACTTATTATGGAGCGCTCTAGCCGGCTCTATCTGATATCAAAATTCAATGAAGATGGACGCCGCAAAGAATGTCGCGAGACGAGCTGAACCGTGGCCGTTACAACGAAAATGTTTTGAAGTACTTCTTCGACAAGCGGATGCTTATGAACAAGCGTTCACTGATTCTGAAGAGCGATCTGAGCGACGATGAAAGTGGAATGTCACTTTATCAACCAACCACCTGAATTTAGTTTTACATTCTTGTATGAAAAGCACTCAGTGTACATAAGAGTTGCCTATACAGTTTTATCGGTAGATGCTAAGAGACATTTATTTATTACCTGTTTGCAAACTTTTTTTTTTCTTTGATGGCACATTTTCCTGACCTTTTGCTCCCCCTGTGCTTTACAGGGGAGCTTTACAGAGGTATGGCTTATCTAAATGAGATGTAAATGAGCCCTATTGTCACTCCCAGCAGCAGAGAGGTGAGAACTGCACAATCTTTTGAGGCCGTTTTCTACCCTTTTAGCTTTTTGAGTGCCCACCTTCAAGTGGCCACAACTTCTCCAAATATTGTCAGATTTCCATGTGTTACAAATCGTTGGAAAGCTTGGAGACTACACTTTCAGAATATGTGAATAACTCAAAATGCCCCAAAACCGACTTGTGTCCCTACTTTCCGTGATCGGTCACATATTATATACATAATTTTTTTATATCGATAATGTTATCAGTCATACACTGCATGTAAAGACATTATTGTGGCAACAAATATGTTAAATGTTAAACGTTGCACTTGGTTTGACATTATGGTAGATTTAGAGTGTCTCACAGGTCAGAGAAGAGGATATCTGGAGCAGACGCCACCACCTGCATGGTCACGTCCATGAGACTGCTCATCGCTGCCGCCCTCACCCTAAAACACAAGGACAAAAGAGTCAAAGCTGCACTGTGTGTGTCATACTGCCCTCAAGTACCACAACCACATGATGGAGACTTTAAATATTCAGCTGTTTTGTTATTTTTGTTATAAGTGTTATGATAACTGCATACATTGGCTCCAAATAGTATTTTGAAACTGAAGCCACACTTAGACATGGATGAATATATGCATTGGATAACAAAGTACCAACAACCCAAGTTATTATTATTTTTTTTTTTAAAAAGATGCATAAGACACATCCCAGGCAAAACATTTGAGTATTAAAGATTAAATAAATACATATATTGGACCCTTTCTTGTTGTCAAATATGTTCATTAGTGAATGTGATAAACTACACTGTGGTTACTCTGCTAGAACACCTGTGTGAACTTGAGGGGAAACTACTTCATCCACTAGAATGACTTTAACCCCAGTTTGTTAAATGTAATTGTTTGTATGATAAAAAGGTCAAGCATTATTTGTTTACAGAGACCACTTGGTTTGATATTTTATCTAACGCAATGACATTCATAACTGTAAGTGGCCTTGAGTGTCTAAATACTTTTTGATCAACTGTTTGTTCACTGATGACATTTCCACTGTTGTGTTGAGGTTTTTCTAAGCCTGGAGGCATTCCCTGAGCACCCTAAGGTAGCGAATGCATCACTTGTTGGGTAAAGAGTGGCAGGCAGCAGGACGGTGGCAGGCAGGCATGGTGACATTCCTCTAGGTAAGCTTAGATAAACGTCGCCTCAGGGAAAGTGTGAGAAGTGACTTCAAAAGTGCATTCCACAGGCACCACCAAGTATGCATTGTACTCACCAGACTCCGACATCCCCTCGACTGTCCATGCTGTAGTCGTTCATACAGTCCAACAAGGCTTCATACACAGCTCTTATGTTGCTTTCACACAAGACGTGGTCTGGGCTGCCTAGCGCACACACTCCAACAGCTAGACACACCCTGAGAGAACAAGAGATACAGCATACATTAAACATTTTGAAAGTATATGATGCAGAGTTTGGCTTTCTGTGAATATTATTCATATTTTTGTGCGTAAATTTGGGCAAGGTATGCTAATTGTGCTCAAATACTATGTATAATGTCTATATTCTGGAATATTAGAAAATATGCTGACACAAGCTGCTTGAGTCATGATGATCATTTGTTCACAAGTTTTATAAGCCCTTTATAAATAGTTAGTTGTTGTGACCCTGATTGATTTAACGATGGGCCTTATGTACCTCTAAATGACAGACTTAATTTGTATTTCAGTATGTAATATACATGATACTGCTTTTGCACAACAGTTCTAGAAACTATGTTCAAGTAACCTTTTAGACACAATGGAGCGCAACAGTGCCCACTAACTTTTTCAGCCATCTTGGTTTCAAAAGTGTTTTTCCCATGATTATTTTCCCATAGGGATTCATAAAGTTGTTCATAAAAAAAGTTCTAAGCCATGAACAAAACAAACCACCTCACAGATAACTTTACAAACAAAGCAAAAGATTATTTGAAAATTGGACAATGCTCCAATTTAAACACAATTCTTTTTTTTATTACGCTGAAACAACAAAATCCATAGTGGCTTTAGCAGAGGAATCAACCATCAATTAACAACCTTGGAGCTCAAAGTAGGTCTGTCTTTAAAGGTTTGTAAGTTATCATTAATAATCAATTCCCTTATGAAAATGTATTTTTACTCACGGAACCAGACTGTTGCACTTTACTGTATAAAGCCAGTTATTTTGTCTTGTGTTTTTTTTTTTCTCTGTTAATCAAAACCATTCCAAACAAAGCGAAAGCAATCAGATTAAAGGGCCGGGACAAACTGTGGTTTAATTACTGGCTTATGTTACATGATATGCAAATCTATCATGCACATTCAACTGTCTACCTAAAACTGTTGGTATCAAGGTATCGATTTGGTCACCATGGACATCAAGGTATCAGTGCTGGTATCATACCACAGTCAAACATTATGGTATCAAGCCAACCCTATGAACCTAAGATTCAAGACGGGACAATGCAGTGTCATGAAACAGTAATGAATTTCAGGTCAAGCAGGAAGGAGCGGGTGTTGACCAGGCTGGGGCAAACTGGTTCTTCAGGTGCAGAAGAATTACTCACTGTGACATGGCTATGGCCGCATCCCTCCTGCCTTCTGTTAGACTCTCCTCTTTCTTTGCCACTTTACAGCCTGCTTGGAGCCCAGACAAGATCTAGAAAATACACATGCACATTAATTTTATATATATATATATATATATATATATATATATATATATATATATATATACACACACACACATACATACATATACACACACATAAAAGAAATTTGGGGTCACTTATTCTTTATTTTATTTATTATTTTGATATTTTAGAATAATAGTAAAGTCATCACAACTATGAAATAATAGAAGTGAAAATATTGGAATTATGTTGTGACAAAAAAAAAATCCAAAATAAATCAAAAAGGCGTTATATTTTAGCATCTTCAAAGTAGTCACACTTTGTCTAGAATTTACAGACATGTACTCTTGACATTTTCTCAACCAACTTCTTGAGGAATCACCCTGGGATGCTTTTTAAACAGTATTGAAGGAGTTCCCATCCATGTTGGGCACTTACTGGCTGCTTTTCAGTAAAAGTCATCCATTACAAAACTAATTTCAAACATTTAAGCATACGCCTTCAGATCAAAAGATTTTTAAGATCATGAGAAACATTTCAGTCAAGTGAACCCAAACTTTTGAACAGTAGTGTATATATATATATACTCTATATTTTATGTTTACTTGACTGTTCATGACATTAAGTGATAAATTAAAACTATTTTTGAAGAGATCCTCACTATGCAACATTTTTCATAATTGCCTAAAACTTTTGCACAATACTGTATATAATGTTTATATATATATAATATGCATATGGTTTAATAAAATGTGGCTGTTTGAAAATATTGTACTTTCATATTATTATTAGTTGCTATACTGAAGTTTGCGCTCAGAGAAAAGTATTTTCTCAGTGCTGTAAAAAATTAAAGGGAACACTGATACTCAGACTAACAGATTAAATACAGATTTGAGCTGACAAGGAGAGACGTATTAGTCAGGGGGTGTTACCTGCTGTAGTTTGCCATGTATCATAAATGAAGGCAGTGAGCCCAGGGCAAGAGCACAGCCACAGCGGGTCATTACCTCAGGACTCTCCAAGGCAGACAGGTATTGACTAACCAACTGTTCTGTATGGCAACAAATGCACAAACACTATTATAGAGCTATAAAAGCTGTTAAGTAAAAAGGGAAAATCCACATACTTGTGGCCATGTAATGTATATGGAAAGTAAATTAATAAAAGGTATGGCTCAGAGATCATTTCTTGCTCATTTGCCCTGTACCTTGCATTTTCACATCAGCCACCCCCGGCTCAACCTGATAAAACTGTTGACACAGCGCTGCCAATGCTGAAACTGCAGCATCCTTCAGAAAGCACATAAACACTACATTAAATAATGCAATATTGGCTAAATGACCAAATTCATTGCAATTACATGCCACTTTGGGACTACGGGCAGTATGTTTTACCTGTATACCCAGTCTGGCCCCACTAGAAAACAGATGAAGTTTCTTCAAGCTGTCGTCAATTAGCCATTGCCATCCAGCTGCAAGAAATCATAATACACAGTAATTTACAATCAAAATCAGCTAATCACATCTGCTGCACCTACATGAGCACAAAGAAAGAAGCTTGTCGTAGCGGTATGCATGATCATCTGACACATGTCTCGCATGAACACAAGTAACTGTTAAGAGCTTCTTAGGGTCATGAATGTGCAAAGGATGTCAAGATTTTCCCTGAGAAAAAATAAATAAACTTCAATTTTACGTCGTTTCTCGCCAAAGGTGAGAAGGTGTTCCTAATAAAGTGCTTAGTGAGTGTATAGTGGAGTGGTTGACTCACCAATAACTGGGTCATCTTTAAATGGCATCTTGGAGAGAGACAGCTTTTCAATAAGGCCACAGACTGCAAAAAGACAAAGGTTTGAGTGTTAAATGGCTAATGGTCACCAGGCCTTTCATATTATGGTAGGAGCTGCACGAATACTGATTTTTAATAGTCGAGCCCAGTAGTCGAGTCGAATTTGAATAGTCGTGACGTCATTCCACCGCCAAACCACCGCAGAGCTGTCCTCTTGCAGTCGAATGTTCGAATGGTTTCAGGCGGCCATGAGATCTAGCGTGCAGACGAAAATGGGGACACATTCCGTCATGTCATTGGATTCCAACAAAAAGTGGTTTTCTAAACTGTTGTCGAATCGCTTTATTGAAGAAGCAAACAGCATCCAAGTCAGATGTCCCAACATACAAAGTTGACAATCGGGATGTATTCTGTCATGTCATCGGACTCCAAATTGAACCGCTTTTCAAAACAGTCACCGAATCACGTTCTTGAAGCAGTGAATAGCATCCAAGTCACATGTCCCAACACACAAAATTGAAAATCGGGATGCAATCCGTCAGATCATTGGACTCAAACTCGAAAAGCTTTTCTAACGGTCACTGAATTGTGTTCTTGAAGGAGCGGACAAAATCCAAGTGAGCATAACAGTAGTATATTGGTTATATTTGAAAGCCAATTTGGATACACTGCAGGTCACTGTAGAATGTGTGTCATCTTTATCAGAGTAGCCTATGGAATGTTACTTCACAACCACTGTACTGCACCGAGTAGTTGACTTCAGGCTGTTGGTGTCGACTACATTTGTTGTAGTTAACTAGTCTGTGCAACCCCTTTATTATAGCCAACACTTTTAAGAAAATAGCACATACAAAAAGCCCTTTGCAATTCAACAACCAAAGAGAGCGCATGTCACATGACTCCTTGTCTCTCTTCAGTGGCAGTATAATAAATATATATATATATATATATATATATATATATTTTTTTTTTTCATTCTTCTTGTTGCACTCTAATCTGTCTTGAATACTACTATTCTGATGCAAGTGGAACATGTAATGCAACACTTTTTGTACAGCTGTCTCCTTAAAATGAATCGCTCGTGATGTATTTTGTAAGTCGCTTTGGATAAAGCGTCTGCCAAATGAATAAATGTAAATGTACAATTAAAAGTGCAAATCTTCTCATTCAGACAGAACTTCAAAAATGTCAATTCTAGCTGGATTTGACATTGTATTTTAGACTTGATTCAAAGAAATCTGAAATGTATTAAGTAAACGATTTTCTAACAGCTTCTCTATCAACAATATAATATATAAATTGACTTTAATATTATACGTTTTATTAACAATCTAATGAAAATAATAATAAGAAGAAGAATTGTTGGCAGGGCATTGCTAAGCTTGGGATTAGAGGTTTGTTCAAATCCCTAACCCGAAGTACGAGCAATAGTGAGACATGTTTAAATATGTTTGCCATTTTAAGCACCACTAAATATAGGCAACAACCATCCAACATCTCATTCAACAAAATTTGTTTATTATTTCAATGCAAGAAGCACAATCAGTTGAATAGAATGACTGCAAATAATTGGTTCATACCAGCTGGTCTCATGAGCTCTCCACCAAATCCCCTAGGGTGAAAAGAACATCAGTCACAAACTATAGACAAATTAGTCCCTCTGAAAGGCTTTGATGTCAGTTACCTGCTGGCTAATGAGGCAAGTACTCACCTGTACTGCTTTCTGTCAGAGAGCTGTGAGTGAATGCATATTTGGAGGGTAAGTTTCAATTAAGTAAGTTTCTTGTTTTACAGTTGAGATAATGATATTTACTGAGAGACTGTTTCTGCTGACCTTCTGATGAATGCCCTTGAGGCCTTCAATGGTGTCAGATAACAGGAAATCAGTCACAGAACTGTAAAGGAATTCATTAGATAAAATCGTATTATTGTTTGCCAATTCTTTGATGTGATTCAGGTCAGATGTGGTAACCAGAAAGTGTGAGTGCGGCGTAACCTATTGTTCTTGGCAGCAAGCTTATAAAGTGCGTGAGTAATCTCAGCGCAGGCCAGGATAGCGCCATGACGTCCATGTAGGTCCATCCCTGTCGCCATGGGCAACAGTTGGGGTAGCACTGAAATGTAAAGGTACGATGGGGACAGAATAAAATCAAATGGTATTTTCTGATATCTGTGAATGTTGCGAACCATCTTCTGGGCATGACATGCACTAGCCAAATGTTTATAGACATATGAAGGAGTTCTTCTCACCAGTGTTGGCCATGTATTCAGGAGCCTGGACAGTTAGATTGTGCAGTGCTTTTGTGGCCAGCTCTCTGATCACTCTGAGTAATATAAATGAAAATACAGACTCAGAAAACAAAACAAAAAAAGAGAAATAAGCACAATAAGTAAACAAATCAATAAACATATTCTTACCCATCCCAGTGGTTGACTTTCATAGCCACCAAATGGTCAATTAGAGGTTTGGTGTATTCCTCAAAACCAGTGATGTACACACTGAAAAACAAATGACAAAAGGTCATAAAACAAGGATGGTGGTGTAATATCTGTGGTTAAATATCGAAAGGCTGGACATTTGAATCCCGCTATAGGGCTAATCATTGAGCTATCACTATTGTGACATTTGACCTCAAGTTAATCCAGGTGACTGTAACCCAGGGGCCATATTCTACATTTTGTAGATTCTTCATATGTTTCCTGTCACTCTATGTGTAAATGATGTAAAGCAGTCCTGCCTACTGATAGCCGCACAGATACTGTATATGCAGGTATATATGGTTTAAACAGCACAGCAAAATCCCTACTTGTTAACACATTTCTAACGTTGCACAGAATATTTAAATTCAATTATTTACATTTGTATAGTGCTTTCAAAAAAGTTGTTCCAAAGTACTGTTGGAAAGAGTAGTGCCTTATATGTTGTCACAATGGCAAAACCTTTTTCCAAACTTCGATTATGGCTCTTTACTCCCCAAGGCTAGCATTTTTCTCATCGCTCTTTCTCTAAGTGGAGATGCCATTGTCAAATGGTGTCATTTTTCTGGAGGGTGGACCCTTCTTAAAGAGGCAAGAGAATAACCGCTGCCTCATTCATTGAAGCATACAAATCATTCCACACAGATATCACACCACACTGTGCATGCCTTTGTATTGTCTGACTGATCTCAGAATGGGGGTGTATGATTGATAAACCTGTCGCTGTAATGTTCACAGTGTGTACTCAGGAGCACAATGGGGCTCAATTAAGCATGCTAAAACTGCTCTTCTTTCTCCTCTTTATTTCTTACCTGATTGTCAAGTAGCAGTTATTCAGGTTACCGACTGTAAAGTAGTCTGCGGCTGTGAGAATATCTATGCCGTGGGGGAAGGTGCCCTGTGTAGACAGGATATAAAAAGCATTAGAAACCCAGCGCTTGCTACAGAAACTGGATACAGCACTTTCCGGAAATATGATACAATCTGGTGTCCCTTTCCTTTTTTAAAGCATTAGATGCACAAATCCCATGTTTTTTTGTTGTGATAATTATTATGTTTGTTAGATAAAGTTGTATCTAACATAACATTATTAAAGCATGAAAAGTAGATGGCTTTAAAGTTTAAACAACGCATGCCTGTCCTATTTTAGAGGTCATGACCTTATTGACCGCATACAACAAAAAAACATATAGTTTTTTACATATTCTGTTAAAGTGATTTTCAGAAAAAGTGATCAATTAAGTATTTATCTTGAAGTTCAACCTCCATTCACTGACCATTTATTGAAAAATAAATGAAATGTCTTTGTGAGATTTAGGCCCTATTTTGTACATTTGTGGAAAGTGCCATACACAGACTCAACTGACTTTATCAAATACGGCCAGTTCGACAGTAGATCAGTGTTAGGTGTTTGTGATTGGCTTGCATAGTGTTTATTTAACTATAGAGATTTCTCTGTTACCTGTCTGCCCACGTTCTCTTGGAATGCAGCCTAAACAACAAAGAAAAATAAATGTACATTTCATTTCCTGACATTTCTTAATGTGTGCAGTATACTGAGGGAATATCTAAGGATAACTCACAGAGGCAGCCTTCCTGCATGTCACATTCCTGTCAAATACAGTTGTGATGACCAGCGCACTGTGAAGATAGAGACAATAATGAATGACAAATGGTGATTACACTATAATTTGATCATACAAATATTTTTTTCATGTAGAGTAGAACTATAGATATAACCACAACATATGAGGTGGTAAAATATCTAGCCGAATTAAATCACTATATAGATTTAAGGTTTTCCATATTTGAACTCTTAAAAGACAAAAATAATGCAATGTATGCGACTGCTTCTGCCTTATTATTATCATCACGAATTTCAAATAAGAACTAAATGTCAGCACCCTTACATTAAGTACTGTGAAGGACCATGGCAATGAATGATTACCATATTAATACACCCCTTTATAAAGTACTTCAGGGTGCTTCAAATAAAGAATTGGTAGCACCATTGTAAATGTCCAAAAACATTGGTATTAACAAGGAACTTCTCTATCAATGCATTTTTTGAGAATAGGCTTTTCTGTTACAAACCATATGATGTACAAAAGAAATGTGTGATTGGGATGGATTTTAGTTTTGCAGCAAACTGTGGATTTTACCAGTAGACATACACCTATGAAAGGAACTGGGGTGAAACTGACATGAAAAACCTTTCATACTATAATTCTGCTTGTTTATGCCAGGATTAAAATTTCAATAATTTTAACAGAGAAATAAAAAAAATGCAGTAAAAGCTTGTTGTTAATGGTAAATTACCTAAACATATATGGTGAAATAATTTAAAATGCAAAAAATTAGGGGGACCTGGGTAGCTCAGCGAGTAAAGATGCTGACTGCCACCCCCAGAGTCGTGAGTTTGAATTCAGGCTGTGCTGAGTGACTCCAGCCAGGTCTCCTAAGCAACCAAATTGACATGGGGAAACCTCCTTGTGGTCGTGATTAGTGGTTCTCCCTCTCAATGGGGCGTGTGGCAAGTTGTGCGTGGATCGCGGATAGTAGCATGAGCCTTCACATGCTGTGAGTCAACGCGGTGTCATGCACAACGAGCCACGTGATAAGATGCGCGGATTGAAGGTCTCAGAAGCGGAGGCAACTGAGACTTGTCCTCCGCCACCCGGATTGAGGTCAGTAACTGTGCCACCATGAGGACCTAATAAGTAGTGAGAACTGGGCATTCCAAATTGGGAGAAAAGGGGATCAAATAATAAAAAAATAATTATATACATTTTACATAATGTATAAAATTATATATTTTTATATAATATTTTTATTTATAATATTTACATTTTAATGTCATATTATTGGATGGTTAAAAATTCAACCGATACAGTATTTTTATCATAAAAAATAAACAATTTACAGTGAAAAACAATTAAGGATGTTTCCAGAAGTCACCGCATAATTCTGCACATTTTATGACATGCTATTTAAATAGTTGTTCTTAGTTGGTGTTTTATATTACATATTAGCATATTTTAAAGTATCAAGCAAATATTTAGTCAATAGTTTACTGTTGTACACTATTTTACCTCTTGAAAATGTTTCGTTGTTCTAATGACAAAATGAATACTTTTCATTAGTGTTTTTGGGATGAAAGAAATTGTGTGAGAAGTTTAAATGTACTGCAACATTCAGACAATGAACATTTAAATGTTTTCTTTTGGACCAAAATACAAACTCTAAATGAGCTATGAATACAAGTCTATAACTGGTTTGATTTGTAAGGATGTCCATTCAGATCCTCAGTACAATTGGATTTCAAGGACTTTCGAGTAATGAAAAACACGCTAGCTTTACAGTGAAGTGATAAGAAGTTGTGCAAAGTATCAACGAACAATTAAGTTGAATGAGAAACGAGTTTAATAACTCAATAAATCAGTTTTGAATCCCATTCAATTGTGACAGGGATATTGATTTAATATCATATCATCTGGTCCCTGTGGATTCCCACCCCTTTTGTTGACTTACCTGATTTTAAGCTTTAACTAAGTGTTCTAAAAAAGAAAAGGCTACTATTAAAGGCAGTGAAAAGCAAGGGTCCTTATGTGATTTATTAAACTAATGAATCTGTTGTCATTTACAAGCAAATGTTTGTTTAAAAAAAATTTTTTTCAAGCAATGACACCATTTTTAAAAGCGTCAATGTGAAAACAGAAGAACCTTTGACTGCTGATGAAATCGGAACAGGACTAGACAGGCCTACAACCTGTGTGCCAAATGGCGACCGAAACCCACGACAACAGGCGAAACCTGGCAGCACCGTTGGGGTAGGGAGGAGGGAAGTAGTTGCGGGGAGGGCCAAGGAACTGAAGGAGCAAAGCACAAAGTGCACAGTCAGTTATTCGCAGGCCCACACTTGTCCTAAACAGGGAGGGAGGGAGGGAGGCAGGCTGGGGGGGCAGTGAAGCATCTTTCAGCTGTGATTCTCATAATATCGTTACGTTTTTATGAAGATTGAAGGGCTTACTGTTTAACCTGGGAGGGGAAAAAAAAAAGTTTCCCTGAGCTGAATCACTGTATCATCACTGCACGTAACCATTTTCAAGCAATGCCAGAATTACGAGGATAATTACACAATACAATGTTTTGCCATTTTCTAAGTAGAGTGGAGATGAATTAGACTCAACTGAATCTGGCCATATTCACTTCTTAAAACAAATCCAATAAATGCAATATAAAACTAAATATGTTTAAAAGGAAATGTAAGTGGTGCTAGGGTGTTGTCGGAGACCTAAAACAATGTACTTTGTCTTTCATCGTATTTACAATAAAACTAATAGTACATTACAAAGGCTTGTTTATGGTTGTTGATCCTCATTCCACGCCAAATGCATTAATGTACTTGCAAATGCATAGATCAACAAACTAAACTGTATGTCTCAGTAGGGAGAGGTTCTGAGCAGAGAGGTGTATAAACTGGTTTTAAGGCAGTAAATAACTCTAGCTAAGTGGACAGGTATGAAAAGAGGCTGTTAACTGGAGCATTTTAATGAATGTTTATAATACAAGAATTAAGCATTCCCTCCTTTAACTCTAGAATGCATATGCTGGTCAAAAATGACTCAACATCTAGTTAAGACACAAATACTTGTATGAAGTGGTCTTCTGATCCGCCACTCCAGGTATTCCTCAGTTAAGGAGTCTTCTATCATGTGAACTGACTTTTTTAAAAATGTAGTACATAATTTGTATCGCTACCCCTTGAATGTATTTAACAATGTAATAGATTGTTTTCAGATTCCATTAATGCTATTAAATATATGTTAAATACAATTTTTGCATACATATTTATGCGTAGCATGCAAGTACAAAAAGCTGTTATTCAGCCCTTGTTTTTTCAAAGTTTTTGACAATATACCAATAACAGGGACAATCCTCATTGAGCAATCTGAGGTTCGATGCCTTGTTCATGGCAAGGGCACAATAGTTTTAGCTCCTGGACCACTTCTTAATATATTTTAACCTGCAACTTTCCTTTTTTGTGTACGCATCACCACTCCAAACGACAAATATTGCTACATAGAGTATTAAAAGAATATAAGTGCCATATGGTAATATGGAGTACATAAGGTTGTCATGAAACAAGTTTATAATTATGAATTTTTTTGTAAACAACATTTTATCCTAGTCCATGGTACTTACATGTGTGTGTTTGTGTGGGTAGAGTTGTAGATTCGTTTCATATTTTACCACCAAACATGGAAATTGCCCATACTTCTGTTATACAGGCTTTTCTGTCCACATTTTTCAATGTGTTTGAAACTCTTCATAAATGAATAAAAGATATATCAACTATTTAAAAATTTATAAAAAATTATCATTAGAGTTAACTTTCCTTTTTTATAAAGAATATGTATCAAGATTTTATCTGGGCTGTTGTTTTAACCCACATTTGTATTTAGGGGGGGTGAAGTTAAATATGCATTCTAGGGTTAAACTCAATTCTCCTCAGAATGCATAAAGCATTGTCTTTAACCCTATTCAACGACTTTTGCGTTACAATTATTATACACAGCGCAATTTTTTGATAGCAAAACAGAGCCAGAGAGTTTACAATTTGTAGGAAAATCAACCTACAAATGGCTTAATTTTATAGGCACAATGATTTCTGTGCTGCGGAAAAAACTGAAGGGATTGCGGAATCCAGTCATAAAAACTAAAATTAACTATAAAACACAGAACGTCACGGAATTTGACATATTTGGAATGAAATTAATCTATAATGCACAGTTAATCAGATTAAAATCTTGATATGTCCTAGAGTGATAATTAAACCACAAAAGGCTGAGATTTACGGTCTGCATGAGCTGCGAACTTCACCAGTAAGTGAATGTGAGAAGCCACTGCATCATTAACATCAAGTGCGCTCTGTGTGTGTATTGATGGCAAAGCAATTTACTCACTATGAAGCATGTTGCACATGCAGACTATACATTTACAATGCAATCATAAAGTATTCAGTCCCCTTCATTTTTTTTTCCACATTTTGTTATGGATGCAGCCTTATGCTCAAATGCTATAAATTATTATTTTCATATCAATCTACACTCCATAATGACAAAAGCAAAAAACAGATTTTTGATAACTTTGCAAATGTAATACAATGTGGGGGTGGGGGACAACTGAAATATCACATTGACATAAGTATTCAGACCCTTTCCTATGACATTTGAAATTTAGCTTGGGTGCATCCCATTTCGCTGAATCATCTTTGAGAAGTTTCTACACTTTATTGTTTGTTTATCCATATTAACAACTGTCCAAAATGAATACACTTAGAAATAAGTAACTAACAATAAAGCATTACATTTAAAAGGAAAAAAAAGAATATTGACTTAAAAGGTGTAGGATGAAGCTTTGGCTTATTATGCCTAGCCTTTTTACATAACATATCCTAATAGGCATCTCTTTCACCACTATAATTAGACTATACAAAGACAAAACAAAACAGTAGCAAAACAAAAGCTCCAAATATGTAATACACATTAATCATCATACCTTACTTATATATTTGTTCACAACCTTATTTTTATTTTTTTATGGCAAAGTGACCTAAACATTCTTGATTCCTTGTTGCAACTATTCCACACCCCTTTGACACTTAAACATCTATTTTTTATATTTGTCCTAACCCATGTTTTTTTAAACATGCATATTCATAACTGGCTCTCTCGTATTTTAAACAACCTCAGAATACATATATGAAGTAAATTATTTTATGCTTTGTTCAATATCTGTGCAGTTTTAAGATCAACTAGATTTACAATATTTTAAAGCATGTAACTTAATAAAGAGTGCGTTGGTTGGTTCATAATAATCTGATCAATTTACAAATCTTATAGCTCTCTTCTGTAGCCTGAAAATTGGTTTAGTGTTAGTTTTATATGTTATAAATATACCTCCAAACAGTATAGAACTATGAGACAGCAATACAGTACATATAGTGACTTTTAATTAAAGATATCTTTAGTTTTATATAATATTGCAATGGTTTCAGACATTTTTATTTTTACATTATTTATATGTGGTTTCCAACATCATTTATGATCAATTATCATGCCCAGAAATTTATTTCATACACCATCATTGATCATAATTTTAAGTTGATTATTGATTTGCCGATTACAAATATTATAAACTTTGTTTTACTTTGATTCAATGATAACTTGTTAATATCAAACCATGTTTTAAGACTTCCAACTCCCTTTCTACTGTATTCAGAAGTGCCAATACACAGAGCAATACAAATTAGAGTCATCAGCAAAAACACTTTATATATATATATATCACTTATATATAGTATAAACAGTTTGGGGCCTAGCACTGAACCTTGTGGAACAACACAAGAAACTTTTGATAAATCAGGCTCAACATTATTTATTCGAACATCTTGATATCTGCCATAAAGCTTACTTTTTAGCCATGAATAAGCAATCCCTCTAATACCATATCTCTCCAGTTTCATCAGTAATAAGCTGTGATCAATAGTATGGAGTCCACCTGTGGCTATTTCAATTTATTGGACATTATTTGGAAAGGCACACACACGTCTATATAAAGGTCTTACAGCTGAAAATGCATATCAGAGCAAAAACCAAGCCATGAGGTCAAAAAAACTGCCTGCAGTGCTCAGAGACAGGATTATGTCGAGGCACAGATCTAGGGAAGGAAATTCAGCTGTATTGAAGGTTTCCAAGAGCACAGTGGCATCCATAATTCTTAAATGGAAGTTTGGAACAATCAGGACTCTTCCTAGAGATGGCCACCCGGCTAAACTGAGCAATGAGGGGAGAAGGGCCTTGGTAAGAGAGGTGATCAAGAATCTAATGGTCACTGGTTGATCTCCAGAGATCATGTGTGGAAACAGGAGAAACATGCAGAAGAACAACCATCACTGCAACACTCCACCAATCTGGGCTTTATGGCAGAGTGGCCAGATGAAATCCTCTCCTCAGTGCAAGACACATAAAAAAAAGCACCTAAAGGACTCAGACTGTAAGAAACCAGATTATCTGGTCTGATGAAATTAAGTTTGAACTCTTTGGCCTCAATTCCAAGCATCATGTCTGGAGAAAACCAGGCACCGCCCATCACCTGTGCAATACCATCCCAACGGTGAAGCCTGGTGGTGGCAGCATCATGTTGTGGGGGTGTTTTTTAGCGGCAGGGACTTGGGGACTGGTCAGGGTTGAAGGAAAGCTTAACGCAGCAAAATACAGAGATACAGTATCCTTAGTGAAAACATGGTCCAGAGCACATTCTAACAGGACAATGACCCTAAGCACACAGCCAAGACAATGCAAGAGTGGCCTGTGTGCTTAGGGTCTGTCAATGTCCTTGAGTGGCCCAGCTAGAGCCCGGACTTGAACCCAATTTAACATCTCAGGAGAGGCCTGAAAATATCTGTCCACCGACGGTCCCCATCCAACCTGACAGATCTTGAGAGGATCTGCAGAGAAGAATGGCAGAAAATCCCCAAATCCAGGTGAGCAAAGCTTGTCGCATCATACCCAAAAAGACTTGAGGCTGTAATAGCTGCCAAAGGTGCTTCAATTAAGTACTGATTTAAGGGTCTGAATACTTATGTCAGTGTGATAGTTTTTCTTTTTAATAAATTTGCAAAGTTATCAAAAATCAAGTTTTTCCTTTTTCATTATGGGGTATGGAGTGTAGATTGATGTGAAATTTTTTTTTAATAATTTAAAGCATTATAGCATAAGGCTGCAACATAACAAAAAGTAAAAAAAATACTTGTCTGTATACTTTCTGAATGCACTGTTAATAAATAAATCATAGTCTTTTTGGTTTAATAAACATGTTAGCCCATATAGCAAGCAATTTGTGGAGGTGAGAAGAGAAGCAGTCAAAAACATCTGGTTTTCTGCCAAAATAAAAGCTCAATTTAAATAGACGTGTGAAATTGGAAAATACGACTTCTGTATAGTAAAATGTAATATTCAATTTAGAAGTGGTAGTAGTAATAATAATGCTAATAATAATAATAATAATAATAATAATTACATTATTACTAAGCAATATCTAAAGAAAGAGTTTCATCACTGCTTTCATTAATACTGTGATGCTCTACTGTGCAGCACTGTTTTTGACCAAATTGCATTATTATTAATTCTAATAATAATAATAATAATAATAATAAATACAATTTTGGGTTTTGGATTATGTGAGGATCAGTATAAATGCTCTTCATTTAATAACAAATAATGCAATGGTATGTTGAAAAGTAATTGTCTTGTTTTCATTTGATAAAAATTCTATGAATGAATTTGAAAATAGTTTTTTAATGATAAAATGTACTTCAACTTTAAACCTGGAATTCAGAAAAAATAAGACAAAATAAATGGGAAAACACGGTTGTACATACTTTTTTAGTTTGGCATTTTTAGTTGACATAAGAGTATTTTTCGAAAAAAGTACATACTTCACCTTTAAATAATTATCAGGTTGTGTGAAGAAAAGATTTAATTCCATCTGGCATATAGTGTAGAATTTACTGACTAAATAACAAACAGTCCTCATTATGTGGGCTGCAGATTTGCTGCCAGCCTCACTAATCAATTTCCATAGCCTAACCTCACTTACAAAAACTGTATTTTCATTAGATAAAACAGTGGTTCCCAACCCTGTTACTGGAGGCCCCACGACACTACACTTTTGGATATCTCCTTAATCAAACACACCTGATTCAACTCATCAGCTTGTTAGTGGAGACTCCAAGACCTGAAATGGGTGTGCCAGAAAAGGGAGATATACAAATTGTGCATTGTTGGGGGGCCTCCAGGAACAGGGCTGGGAACAACTGGGATAGAAAGTGTAACCGTAAGCCCAAAAGAGCCACCCAATTTAAGCTGTCATTTTCACAAAATCACTGACATCAGATCAACTCTAACCACAGTTGGTTCTGGTTGAAAGAAAACTTTCTTCCTGTAGATCATTCAAAAACACCTTCACAAAGGTCTAAGAATGGTCACATAAAGCATTTGTATTAACAGAGCTACGCAAGAGTCAGTTTTGCTCCAGGGTTGGGAAAGAATATATTTTCATATATTCATATTTCATTTAAAACTCTATATGGTTTGATCCAAATGCCTGAAACACAAGAACTCCACCAAACAAAATAAAGCAAAATATAAGTGCATACAGTGTAAACTGCTCTATGTAAACCATATATTTTCATTTTCTAAACACTTTCTGAAAAGTCTTTGTCATTTTTTTTTATTTTACAAAAATCACACACCATGTGAATTGTAAGTTTGATTGCCAAGTATAAGCACACCTCTCATCAAGCTGCACGATTTGCGGTATCACTCATTTTCGTAGCACAAACAGTGCAGGACAAGTTACGTGCCAAAGTTTGATACTTAGGGTTAAGGGTTTAAACAACAGTCAGTGTTGGCAAGCATTACCGATGTTATGATTTTAATGTAGATTTAATGAATGGCACAAATGAGATGCATTATGTTCCAGTAAAGTGCAATAACTGTGTAAGTGGTGTGTGTTTGTTACCTGGCAATCTGGTTGACGTAGGGCTTTAGTTCATTGGGCTCGTAGGCGCGGGCAAAAGCCCAGCACACATAGCAGGCTGCATCACGGACATTTGAGCCCAGGCTGCATGCTCCTCTTTTCTCTTCATATGTCAGAGCTTTTACAATCAGTGGCACCACTGTAGAGGAGATATAGACAAAACATTAGGCATAAAATAATCATTAGTTTTGTATTGCAAAAACATTTCAAGCAATACTGCTCAAATACTGTAGGCCTTACCACTGAATGGTATATCAAATATTTACAATATCAGAATCACAATTCACATGTTGAATTCAAACTGAATATGAAATCAGTGTGAGAAACATGACTATTTTTAACTGTTTAAGCCCTTGCATGTAACATTTTGAATATATTTGCCAATAATGGCTGTTTGGTTGAAATTATGGTTCCTCTGATTAAAAGGGGGAAAAATATAACCTTTTGAAGACATTTTCAAAGGGTGCTTTTGAAATAGCTTTATGCATAGATTTTTATTGTTGTTTGAAGAAAACAAAGAAAATTCAAGGCAAATATCACTTGTGAGCAGAATATTTTTATTGGGCATCCTTTCAAATGAAGCTTTACTTTTGCTAAATGATGAAGAGTTCAAATATTATTTAATTGGGTATATTTAGGATACATAAAATGTTAGCTATGAAATTATTATAAATTAAATTTTTATAATAATAAAAAATACAAATACACCTGGAGTTTTACAAAAACAAAATATAATACTAATGGGGAGATGGTATTGATAGATAACTGTTGATAGGATATGATGAACTCGCTACCTAAAACTTAGGTGGGGCCAATATTGAAATTACAGAGAGTTTATGATTCATGCTTTACACATGTATTCAGATTTTTGCAAAACAAACCCAAACTTGACCTATACACTCTAAAAAAGTATTTCATTACAGATGAGTAGTCTGCACATAACTGCTCAGAACAACAATTTTCATTGCCATATGTCTATGACATTGAGGTGTTGCCATTGAAAGACACATCTAATCAGGAGTAGCACACATTTGGCTTAATGCAAATCTCACTGATTTGTCCTTAATATCTCCACACCCCTCTGACAAACCTCCTAAAACCTGCTTCATACCAAACTCTACCACTCCTGGGCTACTTAAAATTTTTACGTAAACAAAACAGCCACAGACAGTCCTGACTGGCTTCTAGTCTATGTGGCTTCTCTCTAGCAGGCAAGTAGGAAGGCAAACTAGCAATGTATTGTGGCTCGGGGCTTGCCTAATATCATGCACATTGGTGCTGCCTAAGGGCTTTACAGCTTGGGCACAGACTCCACCCCACAGAGTCACCACCTTACAGAGAAAGCAAGAGACTCAGACTCATCAGAAACCAGAAAGACAAAACACCTAAACGAGCAGACACCTACGTTCAGGTGCAAACACACTGGGAAAACTGTTGAGGACATTATACTTTTCAGGAGGTCTGCTGTGGACATCAATCAACAAGATACATCCAACATCCAGAACGTCGAGTCTGACCAAAGGTAACGTCAGCACAAAGTTACTTAGATATTCAGAGGAATCTGTTATTGTTGTTACTATGTAGTTCTATCGTCTGTAACTGGCTTGTAAATTGCAGGTGTACTTGTAGCAGGTGTTTCTGGGGTAGCAGTGAATTGCTGACTACTGATGCACCTGTTCAACTTACATATATTAGAAGATCCTCTTATGTTTTTGCCATGTGGTACTTATCCAAAAGATTTAGATTAAGTCTAAACCAAACAAATACATTTCAGAAAAAAATTTTAAAATCTAGATGGAAAGTTTTATATTATGTCAATTTCACAAGATATCTATGTAACATAAAATGGTGCTTAAGAATATTGAAACAAGTAAAAAAAAGAAATGTCACAATAGAAAAAATTCCTAAATTATTTTGTGCCTTGAGGAGGGAGCGGCTTCATATGAAATAAGTGAACCAAAAACTTGAGACACCACTTCTTGCGACAGCGCGTGACAAACAGGTTCCTTAAGGCGGAGTCATTTTCAGAATAAATTGCCTGACAATTTTTTCTAAGCTCTGCCTCCCAATACAAACCTTCAGGCCTCAAAATCTTTGCACACTTACCGGACCATCATGTATCAGCATTGTAGTGCAGAATTGTTGGTCAGAAACAAATTCCTTTCATTACTGAAGCCATAACATCCATTTGGTTACTAATGTAGATGAAGTAGATGAAATTTAATTCTAATAGTTTTGGTAGCTTCTCTTGTTTTTAGGGCAAGTAAGATCAACTATTATATGTCTGGAGTTTGTACCCAGCAGATATGGTCATGGGAAACAGGTGTATATGGATTCCCACGCCATCAGGCTATGAAGGAGGGGAGCATGTTTCTACAGGCCTACACTGGCTTCAGCAGTGCAGCTAGGGAGTGTTATGCTAACACACAGGCCAACAAGCAACAACAACAAAAAAAAGTCCCAGCACAGTTAAAAAGCTGAAGGGACTGTACATGTACAATCTTTCTTTCTATAAAAAGTATATGGAGACCAAACAAATAAAAGATGTTGGTGGAAGATTAGGAAGGATTGTAATTTTTGTTTCCTGTTCCCAGACAGGGCTGACAAACCACACAGCATTGGATTCAGACAACAGCAGCAGTATGGACACTCTCCAGGGGAGAAAACCAAAGAAACCCCATTACATTCCTCGTCCTCCTGGCAAGCCTTTCAAATATCAGTGCTTCCAATGTCCCTTCACCTGCAACATTAAGTCTCATCTCTTCAACCACATGAAATACAACCTGTGCAAGAACTCAATTTCTCTGGTCTCTCAGCGCATGGAGCAGACAGGGAAAACACCCAGAGTCTCTCAGCGTAGCATTTCTTTAAATCACAACAGTAAAGAACCCATACTGGAGGCTGAAGCCAGCAAACCAATAGATACGGCCAATGACAAGATTGAACTAGTGGAGATGGGTAATGAAAGTAATGAAAAGCCTGAAAGCCCAATCGAGGAGGTCACTAAGGTTGTTATTGAGCCAGTTTGTGAGATCAGGGACAAAACTGCAGACATGGACATTCCACAGAACAAAATTACTTCTGCCTTCACGCCGGTTCCACAAATGTGTGAAAGCAAAAATCTATCGCTCCCTCAACACAAAGATGACCCATCATCTTCATCCATTCCTCAGTTCTACCAACAAATGACGCCATGGGTCCCACCGGTTTCCACAGCACCTCTTCTCCCTCTAATCCCAGACTATTCGCCATACATGGTAACTGAGAGGTCCTTGCATTCCCTCTACACACCATACACACAGAACCAAGCAAATGCCCAAGCCTACCAACTCACACCTCGAGAACCCCAGAGACCCCTGGTGCCATCGCCTCTGGTCCCAACCAGTACATCCCTTCTCCACCCTTTTCACTATAGATATGGCCATTCTCTTATACCTGGTTCACTACCCTACAGCCTCTACCAACACCCTGAACTTCACATGCCTTTACAGAGGTCCAGGTATTTTCCTCTAGATGTGTACAGCCAAAGATTTTATCCCAGAGATTATGGAGGGCACCAGGTCTCCCTATCACATTCTGACCCTTACAGCAGGCTTCCTGAGGACAGGTGTGTCCAGGAGCACAACAGAGAAAAGGGTACCCGTCACAGTCCTTTAGCAGGGTGTGCTGCCTCTGGGTCTCCAGACAGGCCAAATGCGGCAGATGTCACCCAGCGTGTCCCCATTACACTCAGGCACATATCCCATGGGGAGTCACATCCAGACAAACAATCACAACATGTCATGCAAGGACCAACCACAGCACCCGACAGTTTACAGAAGAAATCATATGGACGACCGCAAGAGAACATGTTACAAAAAAGAGAAAGGTATGTAAAGAGTCTTTAGATCATAATCATAACCAAATCTATCTGGTTACGAAGCCCACAAGAAGGTTAATAATTATATACACTTCACAGAACTAACAATAACTTAACAATAAGCTTTTTTTGTCTTTACAGGTATGAACTGCAAATCACAGGTTCCACACGAAGCAGTGACATTTCAGAGCAGGAAGAGGATGTAGAGTCAGAGGAAGAGCCAGGTCCTCTTAACCTTTCAAACAGTTACCATACTGCATCCAGCTACATAAAGCACAACTACCTTAATCGAGAGCTCCATTCTGATTCAGAAAAGAGTCAAGAGGATGTGCCACTCAACCTCTGCCTCAGGGCACAGTCCAACAACCAAGCCCTGCCAAACATTAAAGGCTCTGAAACTCCAAAAAAAGAAACAATCCTAAATGCTGAGGAATCCACAATTGCTCAAGCCGAAGAACAAGATCTAGACCCAAGTGACCAGAGGCACTCAGCGGCCTTTGCTCTGTGTCAGCTTGCCAGCTCAAGGGACATTATCAATGACTCCCTAATTGGCCAAAAAGGAATGACTGACGTCCAAAACAGCAAACACCCTCCTTCCCCAGACAAGCATCCAGCCAAGGACGCTCTAGAAACACCCAAGCAGAGAACTCGAGCGCTGGGACAAAAACAAGCAAACAGCAGGCCACTCAGGCAGACTACTAAGAAAGCAAGGGTAAAAGAACCAGCTCGTTCCCAGAGAAAAAGGTCACAAAACTGCTGATGCAGCCATTTCAAAGGGTGAACAGGAAGAAGCTCTGGTCTAAAGACTCAAAGTTTCAGACTTTACAGGAAGATGACCAGCAGCTACACTAACTACGTAATTACTACATTTATATCTGTAAAATGTATAATTGTGAAGCTATTTTCTGTAGATTATTTCAACATTACGCACTGATTTAAAAAAAAAAAAAAGGGTGGCGCAGATTCTATTCTTCTGGGAATTTTGCTCTTTGACAGATAAACTTAAAACATGTTACACTTAACTGTTTATAAAAGGCAGCTGGGTGGTGGTATTTTTAAATAAAGAAGCTTGTCAAAGTAGTAGAATTTGAATACAAGTATTTGCATAAAGTTATTTGTGCTTGCTTGATGTCGAGGAGCGTTTTGTGTACTGTTAGAAAAGATTATAACTATAATACATCAAGGTCATTAGCAAAATAATATCAAAGGATGTATGAGATTGAAAGGAAACAACACAGGTGTTGAGAATTCTTCAAAGTTTCACAAGAGAAGGCAAACCAACCATCTGAAAGACGTGAAGGAAGCAGCAGTCCTCTCCGGCCCAGCTCTGCAAGAGCCAGGCAGCCCCCATGCCAGGCATTATCTGTTTCTTGGAAACTGTAATACATACATATCAATAAACAATGCCAAGACACACTGAGTTTGTGAAAACGACTTATTGTCGTTAGCCTCCTGCTATAGTATAGGCACACCTGAAACACTCTAAAACAGACTCCACCACATCATCTGCGAGCTCTTTAGGCAGTCTACCCGTCACCCTTCCAATCCTGAAGGTGGTTAAAAAAAAAAAAAAGACAAATTAAAATAAGGAATAATACACCTCATTAGGGCTTCAACAACAAATCTGTAAAATATAGTAGATAAAAATTGATTATTTAAAAATTAACAACAAAATATAATTTTTTTTGGTGTGTGTGTTTATTATAATTTATAATTTCGTGGTTGAAATTGTCCTGCTTCTTCCAAATTGAGGACAAAAAGTTATGTTTTTTTTTGGTGAAAAACTATAGCCGTTTTATATCATGACATTTATATTTTAAACCTTTTTTGGTACAATGTATATCATCCAACATTAAAAATTATTTTGATAAAATACTGAAATGTATCAAATGCATTGATTAATTGCAGAAATAACGACAGATTAATTAATAAACAAAGTAATTATTAGTCGCTGCCCTAATGCTAACTCACTTTGTTGTCAAAGTATCACTATGGTTTAACACTGAATTATCTAAACTGGCCCAAATACAACATACATTTATAAAAATAAAAAAAATAAAAAATAATATAATTAATGAACTTGACACATTGTTCTCACCCCTTGGCAGAAGACCATCGCACTATTGTCTCTTTGTCTTTTAGCCCCACCAACAGTTGTTCTGCAACAATGGATAGGTAAAATAGCAGTACGAGAGACCATTTAGGTATATTTATCAAACATAAACATACTCATAAATTACTTACCAATTATATTCTCCACCTCTGGAGGCATGTCATAGTCTTCCTCATGACTGACAGACTCTAGATCCGGTTTTATGGCATCTACACTTTCTGTGACGGCAGACTGGGACAGGTTCACTGCGAGAGACCGACTTCCTCTCTGGTATCTGGATGCCATAATATATAAATACTTGTAAACAAGTCAAGTTATTTAAACAAGAATTCCTTAGTTCATGTCATTATAATAGTCAGTCAGCCAGTTAATTACCTCCATTTGGCCAATTGTGGTTTTAGAAATGTCAGGCCCAGTCTCTGGACTACTTTTGCTCCCAACTTCCGCAATGTGGCCTGGTTACTCTCGGCTATTCTCTTTTGGTTTAGACACTGAAGCACCGTGGGGGCTGTCGAACAATGGAAGTCAGGTAAAGATTTCAAACATTTATATGGCTGTGAATTTTGATGCTGCTGAAGTAAAACAAAGAACTAGGGGACTTATACACACCATATTGCAGGAAGTCATCACGTTTCCCATGCTTGAATAGCTGAGCCTGTTAAGAAAAAAACATTTGATTAGGATAGTGGCTCGGTCTCGATCAAATTGGACTATACAATCCGTACCTATCCATTGGCATTCTTATTTATCTCAATGGCATTTGCTCGGCTGGCATCTGACCCTTTAGAAGAATGCAACCTGCATGCTACCATTCTGGGCACTCGGTTATACGTACAGAAGTTTCTGAGCCAATCACCTGAACATCAATGCCATTTGACATATCAATCTGAAGCTGCAGGAAAATGACAGCCCAATACCCTTTATTAGCGACAAATTTAAGATCCATTTTGACATCAAAAGTAGCAGAGAGGGGAAAAAGTCTATTTCACAGGTTTTAAGAGTCCCCCCAAACAACTGGTCACCAGCAAAAAAAATCTACTACAATAAAATGAAATATTTGCAATTTATATGTTGCATGCCGTCAATGGAGAAAGCTGCTTCTTGCCCCCAGAACAGAGTAGTTACATCATCTACCTGCTAGCTTGCCAATACTGACCCTATGGTCCCACCAACTACCATAACTAGCCTAACCTTAACTACTCTTTAGGTATCTTTTGAGCCATGCTTTACCTATGCTTTATTATGCAGATGTGAAGTCAAATTTATCAAACCGTTTTGCAATGTGCCTTGAGAAAAGATGAACCCTGTTTGCTCTTGTCATTTGCAAGCTTAAAAGAGCACTGTACATGTTCTTGCTCGCTGCCTAGTGGCATTTACAGCATATATGCAAAACTCTGATGGCAGTTATAACTCCCCAGGCATTCCAAACACACAGAGCCAGTTTTGAGCGCCTCAGGCGACAGAGGCCCTTTACAAAAGAATAACAGCAGGATAATTTTAACAGTTCTCCGGACTCAAAAGCATGTAGGACATGTTTAATGCAAAGAAACAAATTCTGATTAGGATCAGTCACTAAAATAAACAATCATGTGTTTGAACACACCAATGTAAAAACACAAGGATGGCATGCAATCTCTTCCTGTCTCTGAATTGTCAGGTACTGACTGCATAATGCGTGCGTATTGTGTGGTGCATGTTTATGTGTGTGTGTGGCTAACAGGTGCAGGAATTGCAAGCAAAACTGTTTGACCTGTGAGTGTTTACAGCAGAAAGCATCTGAAAAGATAAATATGTTTTGACATTTTTAACTGCTAAATCCTCATGATAATCAGTTTCACTTAATAACTTTCACTAGAGTCACTTGGGTAACCTCCTCGTGGTTGCTATAAGTGGTTCTCGCTCTCGATGGGGTACGTGGCAAGTTGTTGCGTGGCTCATGGAGAGTAGCATGAGCGTACACATGCGGAGTCTCCGCGGTGTCATGCACAACGAGTCACGCGATAAGATGTGTGGATTGACGGTTTCAGAAGCGGAGGCAACTGAGGCTTGTCCTCTGACGTCCGGATTGAGGTAATTAATGGGAATTGGGCATTCTAAATTGAGAGAAAAGCAGATAAAAATATATATATTTTTTTTTAGAACATTTTAATTATTAAATCGTGCGGATTACTTTTTATGACACCTAAATGTGACTTTTGGGACTGTCTAATTGCTGGCACCCCTGTACTTCCATTATAAGGACTTGAGCACTACCATCTTCTAACAATCTTAATTTGTGTTCTGCTGAAAAAATATAGTCATACACATTTTCATTTTTGAGTGAACTATTCCTTTAAGTGACCTCCAGTTATCATCTTGAATATGCCATTTTGAAAATTTAATCAATTGTTTAATCCATTTCTGTTGCTTTCTGCACATTTTGTAATGTAGTAGGCCAAAGAACCCCTAGGGGTTCATGGTGGAACTATAAGGGGTTGATAAACTGAGATAGAAAACATTGATTAAAACAATTTGAATAAATCAAAACAAATAAAATATAACTCTTATATTAAATACAAAAATAGACTTATTATTCCTTATATTTATAGAAAAGGTAGGCCCTTAGAAATTAAGGTTATACAGGTTTAACTGTCAAAAAACGTTGGAAGCACCAGTACAACAGTAATCACACAAGGGAAAGAAAATCCACAGCAGTCAATATAGGATGACGGGTCAACTATAGACCAGTTTGGGTTGATTTTTCAAAGAATTTGAAAGCTTGAAGGTTTTTTTTTTTTTTTAATGTTTTTCAATTTCAAATTGTTTAGGGCTGCCCCCGACCAAAGATTTTCCTAGTCGACTAGGTGGTGTTAATTTAAGCCATTTTAATTACTTAAATATATTTGGGGGGATAAAGAATGCTTTAAGTAACATTGCTAACACTGTTCTACATTACAGAGAAATACTAAACCAAAATATTAAGCCCTTAAAATATACATTTTACAAGCACACGCACGAAGTCACTGCAGCTCGCCAAACTGGCGAAAGCAGTAATGATGCTGAATATGTCGGAAAAAATAGCAAGGAGACCGTCTGAACATTTAGTTCATTTATAGAGAGAAATGCACATAAGGGTCGTGCTGATAGAATATGATCTCGGGGATCGACGATGGTAAGAGTTATCGCCAATAGCTGATGCCTTTGATGATGTCAAGACAATATTTGGCTCGTTTTCCCATTAATTCAATTATTATTAGGCTATTATTATCATCAAATTAATATTACAAATAATTAGCCCATAGACACACAGACACATGCTTGAAGAAACACACTTGATTATATTAATAACAACAGATGACAGAAAAGCCGTCTATGCGCATGTATGACGCGCTGATACAGAGGCGTGCAATCTCGTGGACCACGCACATGTAAAAGTTTCTCACTTTTTCTTTGTTTTTTTACAAGAACAGTATCGTCTATGAGTGCTGCATATGACCTCAGACATCTCAGCTCAGGAGGTACTTTGAGATCAGTTAAATTTATTTCCACAGTGCAGTTCATTGTGAACGCAACTCTGAGGCCTAAATGCTGTGTCTGTGATTGCAACGTAAAATAATACAAAAACACCTCCAAACATGAGTTATATTTCAGTGATTATTATCATCATTATAATTATTATTTTTAAACATTAGTTTTTGTCTTCATTTGTGTAAGTAATTTTCCACCATGATGTTAAGACAGATTCTTGCCTGACAGTAAAAGGTGTGTGTGTGTGTGTGTGTGTGTATATATATATATATATAATTATCTTTTTATCACTTCATTATTTTTAAGTGCAATTTGAATTTAGAACTGTATTTGATTTAAGTTTTTCATTTTTTAAATACATTTATTTAATTTTCAATGCAAAAATTTCAATTACTTCTAATGCATAAACATGAGTAAGCCAGACCAAGTTCTTGTGGAGAAAATAATTTATTGAAGGTTACCACCTTAGCATGCATCTGTAGCACAACAGTTCTGGACAGATGATGACATGCAATGGATTTGCATTCGAGGCACAGTTATGATATAATACCAGCTAACAATAAAATATTCACCTAATTCTATAGCATATAGCCCTTCATGTGCAATAAAGAGTGGATTTTTGGCTCACCAGTGACTGTAAAGCTCCATCGAGTGCCACAGTTCCCCCATGGTCAGCTCACTTGTCTGAGAGATGGTGGTCAGACACCAGTCCAGAAAATCACCCAGCCGCTTCTGCTTCACATCTGGACGAGTCACAAACCTGTGCAGACAAATGCAAATAATTTTGCAAATAACAAGAAATCTACACGTTCAGACAGCGCCCTCATCTGCTCAGAGAGTAAAACTAGCAATGATTATAAAGGATTAAGCACCTACTTTTGGAGGAGTGTGCAAACAGGAATGAGAGGAGTGGCATTCAGGAATAATTTTTATAACACTTGAAAATAGGGCTAATAATTGATGTCTAGATCATTTTCAGCATGTTGATGACACACACATTTGATATATTGTCCAGCCCTACCCAGATCATGCCCTCACATCTGGTGAAAAACCAAACAAACATTTACTTAACTTAGTAACTTACTTTGATACCAGCACTGATGCAGCATCTCGAGATTTGTCACTCACTCTGAGAAAAGACTGTAAGAAAATAATAAAGCATGAAGACAAATGTCACGTCAAGATAACGATAAGTTCAGTTAATCTCATAGATCACTGATTCAAATCTACAAAAAATAAATATCAAATTCACAAAAGAAAACTTCAACATCAGTCATGACATTAATACTGATGTACACGTATATGTGTGATCTGTGAATCTGGGTGTTACCTTGGCAACAGCCAGGATACGGTCCATGATGGTCTCTCTGTTGAGTCCAGAGTCAGTGGACAGGTTTCCATCCAGACGGGAGAGGTCAAAGGGAATGAGACATGTCATAGACAACCAGAGGAGGAGTATGTAGCGTGTTTCCCAGGTCTAACAAAAAAAAAAACATATATGATCACATTTGAAATAAATTACATGCAATGTTTCTCCTTTGAGGATTGGGAAGGGTCAATAAAAAAAATACAAATTATAATTTTCTCATTTTATCAGAAAAGACCTGCTTGCATCTACCAACTGATTTCCAATAAGATGTAGTTACTACTCTAAGCCAGTGGTTCTCAACTGGAGGGTCTTGATTTATGGAGAAAACTTGTCCCAATTCCAATCAAACTCTACAGTTTTTTGCCACAAATTCATCTGTTACTTGTGTTAGGGCCGTTCACACAGGATATATTCTTGTGTTCAATTCAGGTGAGAAATGTGGCCCAAAGACCTGAAGTAGTAAATAACCTGGAATATTCCTTCAAGTAAATTTCAGGCTTCTCTCTATATTTTCCCCCAAAGCATAGAGAAAGTACAGGGGCAATTTTATGAGAAATAAACATTTCCTTGAACTTTTGAGATTAAAGAGTTCATAGTCCTGTAAAAAAACATACTGTAACTTTAAGAACTCAAAACTTCCAAGGTCTCCTAAGCAATCAAATTGGCCCAGTTGCTAGGGAGGGTAGAGTAACATGGGGTAACCTCCTCGTGGTCAATATAATGTGGTTCTCGCTCTCGATGGGGCATGTGGTGAGTTGTGCGTGGATGTCGTGGAGAATAGTGTGAAACCTCCACTCAGCGGTAACGTGCTCAACAAGCCACGTGATAAGATGCGCGGATTGACGGTCTCAGACGTGGAGGCAACTGAGATTCGTCCTCCACCACCTGGACTGAGGCGAGTCACTACGCCACCACAAGGACTTAGAGCGCATTGGGAATTCCAAATTGGGGAGAAATAAGAAACAAAACATTTCCCAGTAAAACAAAAAAAGAAAGAATTTACTCAAACTAAGCTTCCGCAACTTTCTGAAATTAGACAAATTCATATATTCATGACCACCCACATTTACACCTCAAAACATGCCTATTTGGTGGCCTGCCCAGTGATGGTAATGTAATAAGGATTAAGTAGGATGTAAACACGTTCCTTACGCTAGAATAAATAACAATAAGAGTATAAAGTGTTAAAATCAGCCAAATTATGTGCTGTTCCTGGCTGTGTGTAGCACCTCCTGCTCTCTAACCTTCCAAAGGAGCCTAACATTAGACATAAGTACATATACAGTATGTATATACTGTATATATAAGAGGAAAGACAGGAAAGTCGGGCAAGACGGGGGGGATTGGATTGGGACATGACTCGAACTCCTGACATGAAGTTGATTTTTAATAATGCCCCAGATCACTTTAGTCTGATCTTAACAGTTTCAACATGTATAGTTTTGTGACATAACTAGAGAATTATTGTCCCAGTGTCACACAGGCTTTGGAAAGAGGCTGTTATTGATGGATGGGTCAGTTAAAAAAAACTGGACCTTAGAGAAAAAATTACATAATGACAATTTATGATCAGACCCCTTTAAGAAGTCTATAAACTAATTAAGCATGCATGCTTATGTCTTGCAATGTAAAGAAGCTCCTTATAAAGCCTATGAGCAGTTATGAAAGCAAGGGACTAACTCACCTCAGTGTCTTTCGGGTCCTGTCTGCATAAAAGGTCCAGAACCGGCTGAACATCTGACACCTCATGGGGAAAGAGCTGCATGAAGATTTTGTAGCCTCTGACCTACAAAAGCACAAAGTTCCAGCTACAAAACCTCAACTCACTCTACTGTATATGCCTGCAGAGACATTATCAGTCAAACTTAGAGAGATGTGCACTGTCTTGCCTTTGAGATGATGTAGAGGAATTTGAAACAGAGATGGACCAGCAGAGGTGGTGACTTCTCACTTCGGATCATCTCCAGGTGCATGCTCAGCATCCACTCTGCACAACAGCAAATACAGCTAAATTAACAACGTGCAATCACTGAGATCATACGTCATGTTTTTCACATCCATGATACTGGTCATCTAGTTTTGGTGGATGGAAATCCTCTTACCTAGATGAGGGTCCAGAAGATGTGGCTGCTCCTGGTAACGGTCCATGAGAACTGCAAAAGTTACCCAAAGCACAACTTGACATTCCCCCCATATTATGTATGTAATATTATGTCAAATCATTCCCCAAACTCTTCCTGTTGCTTCCTCAAACTCCTTTCAGATTTTAAATTGAAAAGAAATTTTAATAACGTTTATTATCAGTTTTATAAGTGCTATACTAGTCCTGGACAACCTTGAGGCAGATAGAGACAGGCAAACAGATAGACATACAGAAAGACATGGCAAACAGACAGTTAGACATACTCTTACCCACAAACTTCTCGATGGTGGCCTCCCTGCTGGCAGTGTCGTGATGGATGTCAGGCAGAATGTTGATAAGAGTTTTCACCTCTGCGATCTCACTGAACTCAGACAGCACACACGCCTGTGGCATCACCTCTGACTCCTCTCCATCACACACAATCTCCATCGCCACAATACTCCTCTCTATATACCACACGAGATCTGTGAATGTAACTGGATGATCAAACCTGCTTGTACGCAGTAAAGACGCGTTAAACGTGTGTTTATATTTTTGTTTTGGGCGTCACAGAGTCAAAGCTTTGACTGACTCGAGTTGATGTCGCTATTAATCAGAATGGAACACTAATTTCTCTTCAAATATTAGCACATGACTTATCAGAAACAACATTTAGAGTGCAAGACATATATTAGGAATAATTCGCTGTATGTTTGTTTCTCAAAACTAACACATTAAGCTTTATATATGACATAAACACAAAAGAATACGTTTTAAGGAGTGTAATGCATCCTGCGTCAGTTATATTATTATGGTGGTGCGCAACGCTTCTAATGGTGCGGTCGACGGCAAGCCACGAAGGTCAAGAGAGACCAAAACGCGTTTATTCTTCGTAGTGTTTTAAAGGTGAAGAGAATGATGCATTTCAAACAGATCTTTTTATTATTATTATTTAGTTATTTATAATTTTTTTGGCGGCTGTTAGAATGTCTTGAATTTTCAGATGTAAAATTATTCGTGTATTTGTTGTTTGTTCAAAAACTATTGTGATGATACATTACAGTTAATATAGTTTACATCAAGCCTTACCGCTATAAAACGTTAAAAAGTGTTAGCCACCACAGTCAGAAAAAAAATATTGATCCCATGATTGATGCAGGGATACTGTGTTATTTTGGCGAAATATTAACAAACTACAATAGTGATGTGTCGATTTGTGATTTATACAATCAAAATAATATTACAATAAAAAAAAAAACTAAATTCCATTTGATTACCACAAATACAAATGTGAAAATGAAAATAATTAGAGCTATCACCCAATGTTAACACAATAATAGTGACAAAATAAATGCAATTTCTGTTTGAAATAAAATTTTATTTTGTAATATATATATATATATATATATATATAAAAATTACAAAATAATACAAAAATGTATTACATTTTTCATTGTGAATGTAATTTTTGGCTCAAGAGAAGATCTTTTCATAGAGCAGTATACAGTGCATCCGGAAAGTATTCACAGCACGTCACTTTTTCCACATTTTGTTATGTTACAGCCTTATTCCAAAATGGATGAAATTCATTATTTTCCTCACAATTCTACAAACAATACCCCATAATGATAACTTGAAAAAAGTTTTCAAATATTTGCAAATTTATATATAAAAAAATAAATAAATAAAAATAAAAATCACATGTACATAACTATTCACAGCCTTTGATCAATACTTTGTTGAAGCACCTTTGGCACCAATTACAGCCTCAAGTCTTTTTGTGTATGATACTACAAGCTTGGCACACCTATTTTTGGGCAGTTTCTCCCATTCTTCTTTGCAGGACCTCTCAAGCTCCATCAGGTTGGATGGGGAGTGTCAGTGCACAGCCATTTGCAGATCTCTCCAGAGCTGTTCAATTGGGTTCAAGTCTGGCTGGGCCAATCAAGGACATTCAGAGTTGTCCCGTAGCCACTCCTTTGTTATCTTGGCTGTGTGCTTAGGGTCGTTGTCCTGTTGGAAGATGAACCTTCGCCCCAGTCTGATTTCCAGAGCGCTCTGGAGCAGGTTTTCATCAAGGATGTCTCTGTACATTGATGCATTCATCTTTCCCTTGATCCTGACTAGTCTCCCAGTTCCTGCCACTGAAAAACATCCCCACAGCATGATGCTGCCACCACCATGCTTCACTGTAGGGATGGTATTGGCCAGGTGATGAGCGGTGCCTGGTTTCCTCCCGACATGACGCTTGCCATTCAGGTCAAAGAGTTCATCAGACCAGAGAATTTTGTTTCTCGTGGTCTGAGAGTCCTTCAGGTGCCTTTTGGCAAACTCCAGGCGGGCTGTCATGTGCCTTTTACTGATGAGTGGCTTCCGTCTGGCCACTCTCCCATACAGGCCTGATTGTTGGAGTGCTGCAGAGATGGTTGTTCTTCTGGAAGGTTCTCCTCTCTCCACAGAGAAATGCTGGAGCTCTGTCAGATTGACCATCAGGTTCTTGGTCACCTCCCTGACTAAAGCCCTTCTCCCCTGATTGCTCAGTTTGGCCGGGCAGCCTGCTCTAGGAAGAGTCCTGGTGCTTCCACACTTCATCCATTTACAGATGAAATAGGCCACTGTGCTCATTGGGACCTTCAATGCTGCAGATTTGTTTCTGTACCCTTTCCCAGATCTGTGCCACAGTACAATCCTGTCTCGGAGGCCTACAGACAATTCCTTGGACTTCATGGCTTGTTTGGAGCTCTGACATGCACTGTTAACTGTGGGACCTTAAATAGACAGGTATGTGCCTTTCCAAATCATGTCCAATCTACTGAATTTACCACAGGTGGACTCCAATCAAGTTGTAGAAACATCTCAAGGTTGATCAGTGGAAACAGGATGCACCTGAGCTCAAGTTTGAGTGTCATGGCAAAGGCTGTGAATACTTATGTACATGTGATTTTTATTTTATTTTATAGAAGTTTAATTGATATTTGACTTTTATAATTAGAAAAGAAAGTTAAATGTGACAGGGAACTGCTGAGGTTAGTCTGATAGAATACATGCTTGAGGTAAATAAATGAGGGCTCCACAGCGTGTCCTAAATCACAGTAGGCTGTGGGAATGGGTGTCCCAAAGTTCCCCAGATGAGCTACTAATTGTGCTATATTTTCGAAGTGTAGATCCGTGAACACTCGACGGAAGAGGACTTTGACCGTTCGCTTCAGAACTACAATTTTCATAATTTAATAACTACAAAAATGGCGGTGAGATCAACGGCGCATCTTCCATTCATCATGTTTTTACAAATTGTTTTACATAAATATAGCTCTATTTGCATTGATCAGAAAAGAGTATGCATAATTAATAATACTCATTTTGTTATCAAGCATTCTTTTATGTCCATATACTGTATTTGTAATGTTTATTGTGGATGATCTTGTGTAAGAGCTTCTTTCTCAAAAATTTGATTTCTAAACAGAACTACAGGTTGTAAATAATTATTTTATTAATGGTGGACAATGTGTTTAATAATTGTATGTACAGGTATAGCCTTAAACGTAGTCCTAATTAAGGTGACAGATAGATAATAGCATTAATTTGATAGTTTTAATAATTTTATTGTATTTATCTTTAATGTTTGTTCTAAATGTTGCAGGTGTGGTCAAAGACAAATTTCAAGTATGGTTGACAATAAAGTTTTATTGTATTATAAAATAATATTTAAGAAAATGTGTCTGCACACCACGTCGATTAAAAACGGGAATATCACAAACAGAAAATGAACATGATTGTCTGTTCTCATTTTATTTTGTCATTTAATGTTTTAGTGAAACATAGTGGAGGTCAGATTATCTTTCAAGACCAGTGTTGCCAAATAGTTTCAATAGAAAGAAGTTAATGCCCTCTCGAAAAGTCGCTAAATGTCACTAGATGACGTCATAGGATAATTAAAATATTCGTGACGTTACCACGTCTCATTTGCATTTTGCATAGTATCCGACCTTTACATGTGTTTGCTTCCCTGTGCTTACCGTACATACTGTAATACCCTATTAATTCCCTATATACAAATGTAGCAAAATGTAAAGTTTGTTACGTGTTTGAATAAAGTACAATGTACAGAGTTGTCTAAGTAAATGAATGGTCACTGGCAACGATGTTCGCACATGCGCAGTTCATTTGCGTCTATGTCTGCTGCCATGTGGTCAGTTGATGGTGCTGCTCCGCCTTCTGGCCTCTCTCAATTTAAAATTTTATATTTAAAAGTACTTTATTGGCATGATTGTGTTTACATACAATATTGCCAAAGCATTAATACACAAAACAGATAATGACAAGACAAATAATAATAATAAAATAGTAACAAATAACAATAAAGATAGAATTAAAATAAGGTGCCAGGTAATGAATCAAATCAAATAAAAACTATAATAACAATATACACTATACAATATAAAATAAAATACGCATTTAACAAGACATTATGAACATAAGAAAATAAAAGTACTGTGACTGAAGTACATTAAGGCCGTAATTGGTTTCTGAGGGTGTGCATCCCAAAAATGAATTTAGTTGCAACTGATGCATGATTGTCCTCCCCCAGTAACACCAGCATCTGATCTGTTTCTGCTGAACTGGAAAACTGTGGCATTAGGTTTGAGAATTTGTGGAGGTATCTCTCTCTCACCTCTGTACATTTCTCACAGTGAAGGAGAAAGTGTGTCTCTGTCTCGACCACACCCGTGTCACAGTGAGCACAGACTCATTCTTCCTTTTGAAGCCATGTTTGTCTGTGTAAGCCTTTTTCTATGTTCAGACTGTGATCACTGAGTCTGTATTAGGTGAGGATCCATCTCTGTTTTGGATCTCTTACAGTGTGCAGATATTCTGCCAGATTATATGTTCTGTTTAGGTCCAGATAACATTCCAATTTGCTTTGGTTTTTACTTTCATTTTCCCAATGATCCAAATATAAATTTTTGCTATCTTTTATGATTTGGTTTATTCTGATCTGGTTTTGTTCAGCAGTGCTGGTCTGAAGCTGGTGTTTGTTAGTTGTTAGTGGGTTTGTGAGTTTCAGAGCCAGCTGACAAAGGGGACTGGTTTTAGGCTTCAGCTCTTGGGTTTTAAGGGCTTCGTGTTGCAGTGTGTTTGGGGAACTTGAATTTAGGTGTGTCCAAAATTTGAGGGATGGTTTTTCAATATGTATAATAAGGGGGTATCTGCCTAGTTCGCCCCGGCATGCATTAGTAGGTGTTCTTCTCTGAATTCTTAGAATGTTTCTACAGAATTCTGCATGCAGGGATTCTCTCTCTGCCTGTCTCACTGAACAGAGTAGACACAGAGAGAGGTGTGCCTCGGAGTCCGGGCAGGAAAGCAAGACCACGCGCTCGCGGGAGTGTTTTGGAAACTTTCTACGGAAATAGCTAAGATTTCTCCATAAAGTCCCTATATGTTGTTAGTCACTTTTTTTTAATAAAAGTCGCTTAAAGGTGCGTACACACTGCCAGCGACTTTATCGCTGCAGGTCGCCAGTGGCTGGCGGTGAAGTCGCTAGTGGGTGTTCCCACTACTGGTTGCCTTGTAACGTTTATAAATGACATTCACGGATGCCACTCCATTGCTGTTGACAGCGAATCTCTTTTCTTGCCACTAAAAACAAACATTTTGGTGGGAAAAGACTAAATATAAATGGAATCAGTACATAAAATGCTTTATATCAAAGATGAATGAGAAACAAGGCGTGCTGTTTGCCATAGCGGCTGTTTATCTGCGGCGAAAATGCAAATGCCGGTCTGTCTGGGTCCATAAAATCCCCGTGATCTCAGATACACCTTTCCACGCAGTATTTTTCTTAAAAATGTCCTTGTACGTGGGAAGAGACATATCATAAAGCACTGGGAAATTTCTAACAGCAAGAATTAGCCTTTCATCCACCTTTCCGTTACTGCAGGAGCTGAGAGAGAGAAAGGATCACGTGAGCTCTCCCGTCTTCTCTCCTATTGGCTGCCGCTTCCGTTAGTCGCTCCAAAGTTGAACTTTTCTCAACTTTGTCGCGTCGCTGGACACGCCCACATCTAGCGGCAACGGTCGCGACAGCTCGTGTCGCCGGAAGTCGCTGTGCTCGCATTGAAAATGAATGGTATTGAGTCGCTGTCGCGCGCGATGTCGCTGGCAGTGTGTACGCACCTTAAGAGGTCTGAAATGTCGCTAAATCTAGCGACAAAGTTGCTAAGCCGTCAACACTGTTCAAGATACTGTTGTAATGATGTAAAGAGTAAAAATAAATAAAGTGATCCGGCACAATCTAATTTGTGTCTTTCTGGCTTTGTATAGCATCCAAATGTAGCCTACACATAATCTAAGGTTTTTACTGTAGTAGATGATGAAGAATCATCACACCTTAAAGTTTAAATATAACTGTTATATGTGTTACATTGCAACGGCAACACATTGTAAACATCAAACATTGAAAAGAGATTACGATAGGAAAAGAGACAAGTTTGATTTGCATTAATTACACATTACGTCACACAACGACGCACTGTTTCTTTTACAATAATGTAGGAAACATTGTGGGTATCGTAAATGAAATACAATATGTAAATAATTCAAACGTCCACATGAGTCTGTGATTTCTATGAACACTTTGTATTGTTAAACAACCTGCATGTAACATATAGGAAAACGCTCAACGTAACTCTACACAGTTGTTTTTACTTCACTTAGGGGAACGCCACCTGTAGGGACGTAGCAGAATGCCCTTAAAGGTATAAAGCCACATTTACATGTGCACATTGTATGACATCTCCCCTGTTAAGTTTTGTTTCTTTCTCTGAGAATACACAAGATACCGAAGATATCCTGACTGTTCCTATAACTGAACATTTGAACGGTACTGCATTTAATTAAACAATAAGGCACTGCTAACCGTAGGCTCTTCAGTGTCCATAAACTTTCCAGCCCACAAAATCAATAAACAGTTCCCTTTAGTCCTCTTTTCCCCCACCCCACAGTCCATGGCTCAAAATATATATATATATATATATATATATATATATATTAATTTTTTACAAAATAGCCACACCTTCACAGATTCACAGATGGTGCAAGGCGTTGACCGAAAGCACATGAGAGCTAGCAGAGGGTCTTTCTGCTTCAAGATTCTTTTAGCGGTCTGAACCCCTCTCTCTGCATGTCCGTTCCCTTGAGGGTTGTGCGGACTTGAAGTGATGTGTATAAAGTCAAAATCTCTCGCAAAGTTTTTAAATTCCTGGCATGAAAATTGAGGCCCATTGTCAGACACGACCTCATCTGGACAGCCAAATCTTGCAAACACTGTCTTCAACTTCAAGATTACCTGCGAGGTAATGGTTGTCGGCAGGTGGAGTATTTCCAAGAATCGGGAAAAATAGTCTGACACGACAAGGTAAGTGTGTTTGTTATGATCGCACAGGTCCATAGCAAGTCTCTTCCAAGGCCAGTCAGGAAGGGGGGTAGAGATGAGAGGTTCTTTCCGTTGGCTGGGTTTTATCTCATGGCATACTTGACAGGACTGGACTTTTTGTTGGATTGCTGATGAGATGCCGGGCCACCATACGGATGCATGGGCTTGCTCTCTACACTTTGTCAAACCCTGGTGTCCGTCGTGTATTCGGTTCAGGATGTCTGTTCTCAGCACATCTGGAATTACCATACGGCTGCCTCTGATGACGATTCCATTGCATTCAGATAATTCAGCTTTCATGGGAAAATACTCTCTGATTGCTGCTGGGACCTGGCCTATGTACTCTGGCCACCCTGACTTTATGTACTGCAACACCAATTGTAGGTTACAGTCAGCTGCTGTAGCTGTCTTTATGGCTTCAAGCCTGCGTGGGGTTGCAGGCAGGGCGTCTACAATGGCTGCTATATAGCATGCTACGTCTGAGTGAGTGTCAGTCTCCGTTTCCAGGCACTGTAGTGGACTCCGTGAGAGTGTGTCGGCCACTGTTAAGGTCTTCCCTGGTGCATATTCTGCCCTCGGTTTAAATCTCATAAGTCTCATGAGTAGTCTTTGGCACCGTATTGGCACGTTGTCCAGGTCTTTCTGATTCATTAGTGGCACCAGAGGTTTGTGGTCGGTGACCAATTTGAAGCTCTCAAGGCCACACAGGTATTTTCCAAATTTCTCACAGGCCCAGACGCTCGCCAAACACTCCTTCTCAATCTGTGCATATCTGGTTTCGGCATCAGACAGGCGACGTGAGCAGTATGCCACAGGTTTCCATTCCCCTTCATGTAGCTGCAGCAGTACTCGCCTATGCCATAACTGCTGGCGTCAGCTGAGACAGCAGTAGGTCAGTTCACATCATAAAACTTCAGGACTGGAGAAGTGGACAGGATGTCTTTAATCCGCTGGAATGCCTCCTGCTGATAGTGGTCCCACGTCCATACTGACTTGGATTTTAACAGGTCATAAAGTGGCTGACACACTGTAGACAAATTTGGAATGTATTTCCCTAAGTAATTGAACATGCCCAAAATACGCTTTAGGTCTTGCACGTTCTGTGGTGGAGGGAGCTCATGAATTGCCTTGACTTTGTCAGGATCAGGTCTCACACCTGATTTGTCAATGACATGACCCAAGAAGTGAAGCTGGTCCTGCCTAAACTTACATTTTTCTTTGTTTAGCTTCAGGCCGGCTGACTCGATCCTTTCCAGCAACTTGCTGAGACGTTGATCGTGCTGCTCTGGAGTATCTCCATACATGAGGACATCGTCCATGAAGATAGCCACGCCTACCAGGCCATTGAGGGTCTCGGTCATTTTACGTTGGAAGATTTCCGGAGCACTCGTGATTCCAAATGGGAGTCTTTTAAACGCATATCTCCCAAAGGGTGTTATGAAGGTGGTTAACCTGGTGCTTTCTGGGTGTAGAGGTATCTGCCAAAACCCGGAGGCAGCATCCAATGAGGTGAACATGGTTGCGCCACTGAGTTTAGCGGTAATTTCCTCAGCAGTAGGAAGGACGTACCTCTCTCTCCTTACAGCCTTGTTTAACCTCTTCAAATCGACACAGATGCGCACCTTCCCATTTTTTCTTGGAACTGGCACCATTGGCGCACACCAGTCAGTGGGCTCAGTCACAGGCTCAATCACCTCATTTTCCTCCATGCGTTTTAATTCCTCTTTTACTTTTTGCAGTAGGGGCAATGGGACGCGACGAGCAGTGTGCACTGTGTATGGCTCAGCATTATCTCTTAACCGGATTTTAACAGGTTCGGTTTTGAGTGTTCCGTGCTCACCGAATGCTGTGTGGACTTCCTCGACACGCTTTCACAAGCCCCATCGTCATTGCTGTGACGCTCTAAACAGTCCAACTGACCACCTGGGCTGTACAGTGTGATAATGTTCACATCTGCACCCGTGTCAATCTTGAATTTGACCGGTGTTGTTCCAATTGTAAACTGTATTGTCCATTGTTCATCACTTCTGTTTTCATTTGTGACTGCACCCAGGAAGTATGGTGTCTGTGAAACAGTCTCTGTCACTTCTCTGACTGATTTACTGTAACATTTCTTTTCCCAGTGACCCACCTTCTTACACCTATTGCATGTCGAGTTCCTGGCTGGGCACCTTTCTGGATCACTGTGTTTCAATTTTCCGCATTTTCCACATTTCGAGTCTCCTTGATCACTTTCTCTCTTTTTAGGTTTCCACTTGGGTTTTCCTCTGCCTAATCCTCTCCCGCGGATTTCCTGTACCGCTGCATGTGACTCCCCCTGTAGGTGAACTTGGAGTGCAACCTCCTCGGACCTGTAATGGTTTGGGCAAGTGTAAGATCAGCCATTAGCTGCATTTTACGAGACAGTTCCTTGTCTAAAATGCCCACAACAATGCGATCGCGGATGTGTTCGTCTCTATTTACACCGAAGTCACAATGTTCTGATAACTCATACAGGGCTCTGATAAACATTTCAGCTTTCTCACCGGGCCGCTGCGATCTCTGGTGAAAACAAGCGCGCTCGTGAATCACGTTGCGTTTAGGATAGAAGTATGCGTCGTATTTTCCCAACACAACATCAATCTTCGTCTCATCCCCCTCCGTTTCAAAGGTGAAAGACTTGAAAATGTTTTCAGCCTCAGCCCCCATGGCATAAATCAGCGAACTGACCTGAACTTCGCCGTCCTCTTTACTTAGTTTAGTGGCCAGCCGAAATCGCAGGAATCGTTTCTTCCAGTCAGCCCATTCATTTGGACGATCAAAAGCTAAACTTTCCGGAGGATTAAACTTGGCCATCTTTCAGAAAAGCAATGTGTCCGTCAAACACTTCTGACACCATGTAAATAATTCAAATGTCCACACGAGCCTGTGATTTCTATGAACACTTTGTATTGTTAAACAACCTGCATGTAACATATAGGAAAATGCTCAACGTAACTCTACACAGTTGTTTTTACTTCACTTAGGGGAACGCCCCCTGTAGGGACGTAGCAGAATGCCCTTAAAGGTATAAAGCCACATTTACATGTGCACATTGTATGACACATACATTTTACAATAACATTTTTTAATGAGGGACGTGCATGTCATGATAGCTGTAACAGGATGATTGACAGGTCAGTGTACGGTGACAGGATGCACGTAATGGACCACTGTAGGGTAGAAACTCTTTGGTTTCAAGAAGTGATAGCCACTTTTGGGTAGACACTTTTCAATCACATAAACAGTGCACTCTTTAAGGGCATAGTCCTATACATAAGAAGTGGAATTGGGATGCAGCAAATGCACTAATGAGATGGTAGCCTTCATAGGTGTGTTTGTGTGTGTGTGTGTGTGTGTGTTTGTGTGTGTGTGTGCACATGACAGCAGTTCTGTTCCTCCAGCTTGTGGCCCCTATTTGTTGGTGCTAAAATGCATGAACGATAATAACAACTGGTTGCACCATTCAGAGTCATCTCTATGTACTGGCAATCCAGAATCAAGAATCCAGAATCGGTCTGTCTTCGCCGGCCAAAGGTGGTCAGCGCAGACCACAACGATCTGCCCAGGTCTGTCGGTCCTGGGCAGATCATACAGTTTTGCGCCTAAAAGGCAGGGGCTCAAACATCATAGTCAATATTTTTTTAATACTGCCGTTATTTTAGAGAGATTTCAACTAGGACATGTGCGAGGACACTCCCCATATGCCTTAGCAAACGCAATGTCAAGTATACAGAGTTGTAAGGGAACTGATGTTGCCCACTTCACTTGACAGCAAGGGAAGGATCACAGAAGATACATTGAGAACAGATAGGCTACTAACAGCTGAAAGGATGAACATTATTCAGGTACAAGATCATCACAACTTTAATACTCTCACAAGCTCAATCAGTTAACCTCTGAAATCCTCTTTCCTAGCAGTGCAGAATAATAATAACAAAATTATTTGTCACAAATGACAGAATACTTCAATTAAAGGAATACTACTGCAACAGCACGACACGGTACGAAAATAATGGCACTTTACAGCTCTCAAAAATTAAACTCAACAAAACTTGTATCATGCAATAAAACCCTCTTAAAGAGACAGAAACCATTTTGCCTTTGTCCTCAACATTTACATTCCAAGTGAAAAAGAAATATAAATGTGCTATTTTTAGTCCTTTAACTCTTGCTGTTGTAAAATGGCATGTGAAATATAAAAACAAACACTCAACCTTAATTGTTTCACTGGATCTGTTGCTATTTTAATTATCTGAAATACAAAGCACTTACAATTTAAAGTGTGAGCCTGTACATCTTGAAATATTTATAAACAGTTACAGTTCTGCTGTAATAATGATTATTATTTGCCTAGATTGTCTTTAAAATAAACTTAGTTTACCACAAAATGTCTAATTTCTTGCACTGAATAGACCAACAGAGCTGAGATATTAGTCTAAAATTCTTAGCTCATGTTCTGCAGAAGAAAGTCATACACATCTAGGATGGCGTGAGGGTGAGGAAATGATGGGTCAACTATCCCTTTATCATTCACTTACCTTTACAACACATACAGTGGGTACTGAAAGTATTCAGACCCCCTTAAATTTTTCACTCTTTGTTATATTGCAGCCATTTGCTAAAATCATTTAAGTTCATTTTTTTTCCTCATTATTGTACACACAGCACCCCATATTGACAGAAAAACACAGAATTGTTGACATTTTTGCACATTTATTAAAAAAGAAAAACTGAAATATCACATGGTCCTAAGTATTCAGACCCTTTGTTCAGTATTTAGTAGAAGCACCCTTTTGATCTAATACAGCCATGAGTCTTTTTGGGAAAGATGCAACAAGTTTTTCACATCTGGATTTGGGTATCCTCTGCCATTCCTCCTTGCAGATCCTCTCCAGTTCTGTCAGGTTGGATGGTAAACGTTGGTGGACAGCCATTTTCAGGACTCTCCAGAGATGCTCAATTGGGTTTAAGTCAGGCCTCTGGCTGGGCCATTCAAGAACAGTCACGGAGTTGTTGTGAAGCCACTCCTTTGTTATTTTAGCGGTGTGCTTAGGGTCATTGTCTTGTTGGAAGGTGAACCTTCGGCCCAGTCTGAGGTCCAGAGCACTCTGGAGAAGGTTTTCGTCCAGGATATCCCTGTACTTGGCCTCATTCATCTTTCCCTCGATTGCAACCAGTCGTCCTGTCCCTGCAGCTGAAAAACACCCCCACAGCATGATGCTGCCACCACCATGCTTCACTGTTGAGACTGTATTGGACAGGTGATGAGCAGTGCCTGGTTTTCTCCACACATACCGCTTAGAATTAAGGCCAAAAAGTTCTATCTTGGTCTCATCAGACCAGAGAATCTTATTTATCACCATCTTGGAGTCCTTCAGGTGTTCTTTCATGTGTCTTGCACTGAGGAGAGGCTTCCGTCGGGCCACTCTGCCATAAAGCCCCGACTGGTGGATGGCTGCAGTGATGGTTGACTTACTACAATGTAGCGAATCAGCTCTATGAAATATTAATAATCAATCATAACTTGTTATAATCGATTATGAATATTTGGATCAGTTAATCGGGTTAACTTGATGTAGCTACATTAACATTACAACCAAATACTCGGTTCATCCCGTGAACACTCAATATTGGTTTATTAATTAATTAATTAATAGAAAGGTACATTTCGGGCATGGGAAATGTCTTTCTTACTAAGTATTAAGAGCAAGTAGTCAAACTCTATGATTAGTGACTTTAGATATGAGCTTGAGACACAGACAACTTTACATGTGACATGAACAAGACTTTATTAACTAGACTAAACATTTAAACTACTCTAACATACATATACATACATGCATACAGTTTACCAAGGGAAAGAGGGCTGAAGCAGAATACAGGAAGGCAAGAAGTTATAGCATTGTTTGAAGTTCAGCAGATCAACAGCCTGAGCAAACCATCATATTAGTTCTGACACGCCCTTTTTAGAAAGGGGTAAGGATACTTAATGTATCAAATAATTTGATACTTGCATGTCCCATTTGAATTAAACTGTTTTGATGCAATTTGCTGAGGCTCCAGTTGATCTTTGATGATGTTGTCTTGATGAGAGAGAACAAGTGGGAGTCAGAGGATCTTTGGTGAATAGAAAGACAAGGCCGTAGCCTGTTGCATGCTTGGGAGTCCTTGGGGGCCTTCTAGTTCAGCATCATTCAGCAAGAGGACAAGAAGCAAGAGAGCAAGAAGCAAGAGAGAGGAAGCAAGAGGGCCAGGAAGCAAGAGGGCCAGGAAGCAAGAGGGCCAGGAAGCAAGAGGGCCAGGAAACAAGAGGGAGAACCAAGAGAGAGAGGAGCAATTTATAACCTTAGAAAACATGTCCCACCTCTCATTGGCTCGACCAATAAGAAGGGTGGAAGTTCCAGGCGGGAATTTGGTTTATTGCCCTTTGTTCTCAGGTTGCTCATTGCATGTGCACCCTGGAGGGGTGGTAGCTGATGAAGAAACTAGAAAATATTCTTGTAATACTAATATGTTGTTGTTATCGACATATCATGTACACAGTCATTTCAATCTTCAAAATACCAAGTTATAGAGACCAAACATGACACACATATGATTTCGGTTAACCATAGTATGCAAAGTCTGAAACATTAACCCATTAGAGTTTGCAAGAAAACATAGACCACACAACATTTAAGGGAAATCGTGAGATTGCACATTAGATACATGTCAATACATTTATCCCATGGATAGAATATATAGGATTAAAAGGGTTCATTTCTCCTTCCCAGTAAGAGAGCATGAGGCTCAGCACTCTCTGAACATTCCTTTGGAGGTCGTAAAAGTCTACTTTATTTGGGCATGAGAGAGTTCCTTTGTCCTGTCAAGGCTCATTTGCATCCTTTATGACTCGGGGTCAGGACTTTGGTTTGAATAACTCAAAAGATGGTAATACCTAGCAGAACACCATTCTAAGGTAATCTTATATTTATATTCAGCTAGGACAAGTCGTAAGGTTTAATTTGATACCAAGGAACGTGTATTTAGTACACTTAGAAAGGGGATATACACTCATATATGCATATATGAGAAGCATATATGAGGCTATTAAATATACGGCCTCCAAGTTTTACTACACAACTAAACAGTCTTACTAGTTTGATCTAACATCAGACAAATACACAGTGATTAAAACATATTTCATTAGACATACATTTCTAAGTTTAAAACTGAAAAACACACA